>NW_001834591.1:33187-40601 GCF_000150035.1 Vanderwaltozyma polyspora DSM 70294
AATATCGATTTGTTGAATCTGACTTTTAATTCATCTTTAGGATTGATAACCCTTTTTAAAAAGATTTGTAATTCACCGACTTTAATTTCATCAGATTCATATTTTCAGTCGAAAATAAAGCAATCCGGGACAGATTCTAAATATAACAGAGAAGTAGATTCAGGTAAACTTAAGGTTCTGTCGGAATTATTAAAATCAATAACTCAGATATCAAATAAGGAAAAGGTAGTAATTGTCTCTAACTACACTCAAACACTAGATATAATAGAAAAAATGTTACATTCCTTATCTTTAAGTTTTACCCGTTTGGATGGATCAACTCCAAATAGACAAAGAGATTCTATTGTTTCCTTGTTTAATAGAAGTCCTCATGTTTTTGCTTTTTTACTTAGTGCAAAATCTGGTGGTGTGGGACTAAACCTAATTGGTGCCTCTAGACTGATCTTATTCGATAATGATTGGAATCCCGCAATAGACTTGCAAGCAATGTCAAGAATCCATCGTGATGGTCAGAAAAGACCATGTTTTATATATAGATTGGTAACAACGGGTTGTATTGATGAAAAAATATTACAAAGACAACTTATGAAGCATAGTCTAAGTAAGAAATTTCTTAATGATGCTGAAAATGATGACAATAATGATCATACAAAAGATGACTTGTTTGATAAAGAAGACTTGAAAGATTTGTTTACTATTCAGTCGGAAACTATATCTAATACTCATGATTTAATCTGTTCCTGTGAAGGTAATGGAAAAGAAATGTCATTTGAAGAAGTTGATCAAGATATATCAGCAGATGAGACATTTCAAGATCTGTCGTCCTTTGGAAGTTGGACAAGTGCTTTCGAAGCCCAAAAGATGATTTCGCATGCTGAAAAGTTAAACGAAAAATCAAAGACGAACATTATTAAGAAATGCCTCGTTGGATATCGACACATTGATCCTAATCATTCCAATGTAGTTCATGATGATGTTTTGTCTCGCTGTTTGAATGTAATAAAAGATGATATCACGTTTGCATTTGTTAAGCCAAGTAATAAGCTTGAAATCATATTATGAGGAAAGATAATTCTCTCTGCTAATTAAGGTTGGTAAAACCTAAATCCAAGATAGCATAAAATATAGAAATCAGTTTGTTATTCAATAGAGCTGGAATTCTAATTTTTAAATAATATTGCATAAATGGGGTCATTGGTTTAGTCATTGATGGTTTTCCCATTCTCATTTCTACTTACATAGTAATACATAAAAAAAAGTAATTATAAACAATTATAGAATTAATTTGGTGCAGCACATGGTATTAATTATTCATGCTGAGCCAATTCTATGACATTCTTCAAGGAAGAATCTTATTTTTTCTGTATCCATAAATGGATGAGTACCGTGACCAAAATTAACAATATAATTTTTCTTACCTCCACCAAAACCTTTGATCATCTTTTCGGTTTTTTTAGTTATTATTTCATTAGTACCATATATAGCACCTGGATCTAAGTTACCTTGTAAAGTAACACGGTTGTTATTTATCTTTACGGCTTCTTCTGGATCCCATGACCAATCTAATGAGACAGTTTGGTAACCTGAGCTACAAAGCTTGTCTAGTGCATACCATGAACCCTTTGCGAAGACAGTCATTGGTACATTTTCAGTGATACCTAATTCCAACAATCTCTTTGGTACTTTTTCTGCAATTTGCTTTAGATATGGTAAAGAAAATTCATCAAAATCTGCGGAAGATAATTCACCACCCCAACTTTCGAAAACTTGTAAGATTTGTGCACCTGCTACTACTTGTTGGGCTAAAAATTCGATGGCAACGTCGGTGATTTTTTGTAATAATTTGTGGGATAATTCAGGGTATTCATTGATCCATTGTTTAGCGAATCTAAACAATCTAGAACCACCACCTTCAGACATATAAACTAGTAAAGTCCATGGACCACCGCAGAACCCAAACAAAGGAACCTCACCTTGCAATTGCATTCTTGTTAAAGTAATAGCCTTGAATGCCCAGTCTAATTCCTTTAATACATCAACCTTATAATTTAAAACTTTTTCAACATCTTCTGGAGTCCTCAAAGGTTCTGGGAAATGAGGACCTTTACCTTCAATCAATTCGACTTTCATACCCATGGCTTGTGGAATAACTAAGATATCACTAAAGATGATAGCAGCATCTAGTAACCCACGATATCTTCTCACAGGTTGTATAGTGATTTCAGCAGCTACTTCAGCATCACGACAAGTTTCAAAGAAATCTCTACCAGCTTTAGCTTCATGATATTCAGGTAGGTAACGACCAGCTTGACGCATAATCCAACATGGAGGACGTTCAACTGCCTCACCCCTAGCAGCCCTTAACATCAAATCATTTTTCAAGACTGGGAAGCTTTCACGATCAACAGACTGAGTACCTGACATCTTACTCTCTTTTTTCTCTGGATCAACCTTGTAAGTACGATAAACCTTTATCTATTATATCTGAACCCAACTCTAATTTTGAATTGTAAAACGAAAATATATCAATTTCACCAACAAGATAACTATCTTTAGAATTGCTCATCCTCCAATACAATTTATACATCTTAATTTCCATCGATACCTCTCTAACATTCATTATTTTTTTTTTATTTTTTCGCATTACTAAGGCTAAAAAAATCTTTGTACGAGAGAGATATATTAAAAATAAAAAAGCTTCAAGAATTTAAAGGTTTCATTCAAAATGACAAAGGTCAAAAATCAAAAACTGATGACGACAGTGACGTATACTAGACGCTATTGAATTGGATCTTGACTTTTGAAGATAGCTACCTGTTATTTGTAATGGTCTTGTATTACTGATCTTATTTTGGAGGTTAGTTTATAATCATAGTTTTCTAAAATTCTCTATTGTAGTCAATCGAGATGGGAAAGTGAAGAAGACAGCGAGTGTATGATCGAAGTATAAATTAGAATGATGAAAGATTTAGTTTGATAGGAATCGTCTTATTCTTGTTGTAGAAAGAAAGATAATGAAAACACTTGATATCTGAGGGTGTTTTATGTGATATTTATGTAATTTGTTTTTTTTCATAATTTCTATATTTACTTTTAGTTTTTAAAGTTTAATTTTAACATGTAAAGACACAAAATATTTTAAATTAGTATAAAGAAAAAGATTTTTTAGTGTAGTTAATAATGGATAGTTACTATTATTTAATTTGTTGGAACATTTGGATTTGAGCAAGGATAATTTCAAAATATAATTAACCAGTTAAAGAAAACGCTTCTATTCTTAAAACTACCATCATACTGAAAGCGCAAAGATCAATATTTTAGACAATTTTAAGCTACGAATTTGCTTTTCAATATAGCTACTATATAAGATCTAGAAAAGACTAAAAGATAAATTAATAATAATAATCAATTATATATTTATAAAACAAGAGATTTTATTTTAAATAAATTTTATTACTGCTATATTTTAAATTTTTATCGATGAGTTATAGCTTCCCAAATTTTGCTAATACTAACCACCACCAGCAGCACAGCAACAACAACAACAACAACAACAATAATAATAATAATAACTATGTAGAAAATTGGATTGATAATAATTTGACTCTTAACAATAATATTTACTTACAAGAATCCAAAACAAGGCCTGTTTCATCAATTTCCTCAGTCTCAAATGGTATATCAGTATTGAAAGATATGACAAATATGTCAAATGGAGGATCTGAATACGGTTCAATGAGAAGAAAATTAAAACAATATAATTTTAAAGAAGAAGAGACTACACAGATAAATAATATCCAGGTAAATAGAGGACAAAATTTTGTAGAATTTACAGATAAGTTACAAACCTGTAAGCACAATTTTGTTGGTGATGAAGAAGAAAAAAGTAAGCAATTGGTATTTCTACCTAGAGGATACCAACACCATCAAATGAGAAAATGGATGAAGAAAAGGTATATCCAAGAAGGTTTTGATTTAAAAAAAAACTATCAATGTCCCCCTTCTCCCTGTATATATAACAAAACATCAGAAAATTTAAATTATCAACAAGAGATGAACTTTATTTCATATAGATTTATGCGTTGCTTAACAACCAGGATAAATGATTCTGATAAGACAAAAGTTGAAAAAGAAGTCCTATGTAGATTCTGTCATGGAATTAATTGGATCGGTTGTGAGAATTATTTCAAGCATCTTTTTTATGCACATGGAATAATGACAGAAATTAATCACAATGACTTCCAATGGGGTTTGAAAACTTATAGTAATATAATTAAAATGGACACACTTAGATTAAAGGGATTTTTTACTGCCTATAATCAATCTTTAAAAATAAAAGAATTTTCAAGAAATATTTTACCATATTTTTCAGTGTCATTAATTCCACAACCATCGAAATTCTATTCAAACACTGTTAACGGAGGATTCAAAAGAATTCATGTATTATGCCCAAATTGTTCAACATGGATTAGATTAGGGTGGTGCGAACACGATGAGATCATTAAAGAAGAAGAAATAGAGTTAAATAATATCGATACAATTAGAAATTTAAATACTGACTACAACGTATTATCGTCAGCATCATCATTTATCCAAAATAGAGACAGAAAATTAATTGAAGGCATTTACGAAAATTATTTTTCACATTATATTGAGTGTGATTTTGATTGGTTCCAAAATCGTTGCTTGTATGTTCAAATAGAATTACAGGACTGAATACAAATTATGAAGGATTTATATGGATTTTGCTTCAATTTCCTCGCCAACTTTCGAGGTTCAAAAGTTTAAAGTAAATAGAAATTAGTAATTTTGTACAACTCTTTTTTTTATTAAAATACAAGGAACTAATTTTGCTCAAGATACTCTTAATTCGATTTCTTTTGATTTCTTTTTATTTAATTTAATTCTACTCTCAAATGAAATTTTTTTGGGAACAACAAAATCAGATCTGATAAAGGGAAAGTGATGCTTTTTTAAGACAACTAAAGATAGCAAGAAGAAACACTTGATTACCAAATTCATAGAATTAAGAACAAATAGTATTGTTTACAATAGAAATTAATAATCAATCCTCAAAAGGTTCTTTAAGATGTATCTTTGATCTCCCAGTTCTTTTTCATTTTTTAAAATTCAAGAAAGAGGGAATTAATTCGTATCTGAATTCCTATTCGGCAAAACCTAAATTCAATATATATCCGACACCAATAACTACAGAAAAAAAACTCTAACTAAGGTTTAATTCATTTTATCGAATAAACTTGAAATGACAATTTACTTAATAACAAAGAAATGTCAGACAATTGGATGAAGATATTGAAAAAAAAAATATTAATAATAATATTTTTTTTACCTTAAGAAGTATAAATATATAATTTGTTGATCTTCATTTGAATATAAACACTAACCCCTTGGGTGAGAATTAAACCCTCTGTTTCTCGAAACAAAGAAGTTAAAAAATGATCCACAATAATTTTTTATACCAAATAGAGAAAAGTATGAACCCAGCAAATATTGAATATAGAAATTATTCTCCTAAAACAGTACTCTAAATATAAATACTTCAATTGACAAAGCAAAAGAGCCCTATTATAGTTTATATAAGTAAGAATAGACATTACTAAGTTGGTTGTAAATTCAACTATAAGGAACTAGTGTAAGAGGAGCTAGTATATCATCGTAGTAAAACCGGAATTTCATTGAACTTCGAGTTCTGCAATTGGGAAAATAAGTTAAAATTGTATCGACTTCTTATCGAAAAGGATGTAAATGCAACCAATGACCAAGAATAGAAACGGATCAAACTAAATGTTTACACATTTACCGATATTATAACGAATTTGCGTAATATATCTACCTTCTTTCGAATTTCTCAAAGATGGATCAAACCTAATTTTAGTGCTCTTGACATTCGGTAGAAGAATAAGGCCATTGTAGCTGGAAATTATGGAAATAGACAGCAATATGGAAATAACTTCTTCGGGCAGCAAAGTAAGAAATGTAAAAGATTTGAACCTATGTGTCCTGCCTGCGTCACTATGCTGAATTTTTGATAATTTCATCCTTCTAATTTTGCTTTTGTTCTTTTTATACATCCACTCATTATTTATCTCTTTCAGGTTGATGAAAGTTCATAGATAAACTCTACTTCACGATGATGATATCGAAAATTGCATAAATAAAAAAAGAGGAAGAGTGTTCGACTCTTCCTTATACTTTGCAATTTCTTAAATTAAATAAATAAATTACTTGTTATGATATTATGTAAAATACACTTAATTTCTATTTTTTTCTAAAGCTTTTAGCATCATTTCGATCCTGATCACGCAGTAGCAATTTTATATCTCGACTTGAAGAACAAATTTGAGAAGTAATTAAAAAACAAGAACTAAATAAAAAGTTGATTATGCTAGCATTACCTTTCCCGAAGTTATTCAGTCCGGCATGTCATAGTATTCATGAATTGGCGAAGTTCAAGTGTAAAAATAAACCATGAAAGAAAAGAGAGTGAGATGCTGTATTAGATATTGTTTTATTATTCAGTTTTTGCCGCCAGATTCAATTGATGATTGTTCCATCTAGAATTTTAACGAAATATAAGTTGAGTATTTGGACTTTTCGTCGCTTCTTCATCGTATAGTAACTGGCTGTAACGTTCTATTATATTCTTTGTCCTTTGTTTTGTCTTTGTAAAAATGGGTATTGTGATGTTCCAAAACCAAAACACTGTAGCGGTAAAACAAGAACAAGGACAAGAACCTCGTACCACAAAAAAAGAAAGAAAAGAATCTAAATAAAGGGAACTTTGTCGTACCTATATTGTGCGCAGAGTTCTTTGAAATGTCCACATTACAGAGAAAACCCTGTGTCCAAACAAGAGCTATAGCAACGGCTTGAAGGGAGGGAAACAGCGCAGAAAGATTCTTGTGCCCCACAACACAGCAGCAAAAAACCAAAAAACATAAAAAAGAAAAGCAAAAGAAAGACAAATAAAAAAAAGTTATACTACCATATGGAGTGCAATTGCGCAGAGATGGGCGACGGTTTCTTGAGGTACGAAACAAAACGATACGGACCTCCAAATTAAGGGCAGAGAGAAGTAAGAGTACAAAACCACAAAACCACAAAACCACAAAAGGTTTGCTACAGGTGATTACCTGACAAAATACGCAACCGGTATGGAGGTTCCAGGTTTGTCGCGCTTTTTTCCAGATGTTACCGCACGGCCAGATAATGTTTCTTCCCTTTTTTTATTTCTTTTTTGCGGTAACGTGTTTTTCTTATCAAGGTAACTAACAAGGCAGTCCAAGTTGGAGCGAGTATAATAACCTTAGGGTGCTTCAGTCGGGTTCCGGTCGGGTTTTAGTCACTCCGTTCACGAGTCTGGTTGGGAGCTGAACCATTTCTTCGGCTGGCA
>NW_001834592.1:0-18934 GCF_000150035.1 Vanderwaltozyma polyspora DSM 70294
CTATTACCAGAATCACCAAGATGGTTAGCAAATAGAAACAGATGGGATGAGGCAACCTACAATATTTGTAGAATTAATAAAACCGATATCCATAATATTTCTGAAGAAGTCGCAATTCAACTTGAAGAGATGAAAATACAAGTTTCAAATGACAAAGAGGCTGAAATGTTTTCTTATCTTGATTTATTTAGAAAGAAAACTCTTCGAAAGACTATTGTCGGGATGTCAGCTCAAATGTGGCAACAATTATCTGGTATTAATGTAATGAATTATTATATTGTTTATATCTTCGAAATGGCCGGTTATACAGGGAACACTGCATTGGTGGCTGGATCTATCAACTATTGTGTTAATTTAGGTATGACAATAATTTCATTATTTGTTGTTGACAGAATAGGAAGAAGACCACTTTTGGTGATTGGGGGAATGTTTATGTGTGGATGGATATTTGCCGTTGCTGGTATACTAGCAGTCCATTCTGTTCGAGTCCCTGGCGGTGTTGATGGGGACCCTACAGTTAGTATTTCTATCCCTGATACAGACAAACCTGCTGCAAAAGGTGTAATTGCTTGTTGCTATTTGTTTGTGGGTACTTTTGCAGTTACATGGGGTACTGGGATTTGGGTTTATTGTTCCGAAATTTTTAGTAATACAGAAAGAGCCAAAGGTGCCTCTATATCTGCCACTATGAATTCAATCTTCAATTTTTCTATTGGTTTGTTTGTTCCAAGTGCATTTGAGAATATTACATGGAAAACATATATAGTATTTGGTGTGTTCTCAGTCGTTGGGACGATCCACGCATTTTTGATGTTCCCAGAGACCAAAGGTAAAACCCTGGAAGAAATCGATCAAATGTGGGATGCAAAAATTCCAGCTTGGAGGACTTCCTCTTGGAAACCAATTATACCAACCAATGTTGTACATGATGGATTCAACATCAACTCAACAGAAGAAAGTTCTTCTAACATGCTTGATGAAGATGATGTTAATAAAGAAATAGAGAAACCAGATACCAATCACATAGAGGATGCTGGAACAAATTCCCTCTAAAAGGTAATACATACAGCCAAAATAAAAAACAACAAGCTATACCAGTCAACTATACTGGTGCCTTATCATTATAAGTCTTAACAACCACTGTACCTTCCTTGTTTACTTTATTATTATTAAGTTATAATGAACAATATTTATTTCTAATATTTATTAATTTTATTTATTATACTGAATAAAACTGTATTAAATTACTATTACAAGTAGGTTGTATTTCAAATTCAGTATAAAAGAGATAGGTGCATCAAGAGCAAATGCCATTGAAGGTGACATTGCATTCTTTAATATCAATGACAGAAATTATTCATGGTGTATTTATTATATACGACATACCATACCATTTTTGAAGCGATGCCGAAACCTTCTTCCTATTAACCAGATCAGGAAATTGAAGAAATATCGAAATTATGATGAAATGTGAACCTGAATAAGAACTATTTAATAAAGAAGTTTCGAACTAGGTTGTTTAAATGAGAGTAGCTATGATCAGGATAGAGCACTCTGATGACTGGGTCTTTAGAAAAGGAGATTACGTTGACTTTTCTTCGGAATTTTAGAGATTCTCCTGTGCTATTGAAAGAATATGGACCATATTTAAGTTATCACTACAAAGTTGTTGCCAATGATGGTGAGCTAAGTTTGAATGCTGTCCGTATCTGTGAAGAACTATTCAACGATTGGCAAAATGGAGATCATACTATTGCTAAGGAGGTTGTACAGTGTGCACTTGATATGTGGTTTGTTATGAAAGGTGAGGAGTATGATTTGAAAGGTTTTGAATATATTCCAAATTTAATTATCCAAGAAATAGACGTTGCAAAAGGAAAAAACACAGGCGAAATTCACAGAATAGAATTTCATCCTTCAACAAATGAACCTATTGATGAACCACTGAACAACTTGATATTAGAAGAAGTTGAAGTCCATGACTTCATATAGTTTAGCTTTAGACCATTTTCAAATAACCGTGGTATTTGATACAAAATAATAGTTGCATTAAATGATATAAATAATTCAAATAATTAAATATTGTGTTACTTAAGATATAGAATTTTTACTGTTGTCACAATCAATCTTTCACCTTTTAGGTTTACTAAAAGAGACCATTAATTTTTTTTATAGTTCATTCATCAGTATCATTATCGTTAATATCGTCTCCATTTTGATAATTTGAACCCCTATAATATCTTGGTTCATCAAAAACATGGTAATAATGTCCTCTTTCACCTTCTCCCAAGAACATATCAGGGAATTTCATATCTTCATTTTCTGGTTCAGATGAATGTGTAAAAGAATATAAATCTTCACCATATTCTTCAACTTCATTATCAGATAAAACTTGGAATTTCCCTACTTGCAACTCTGTATCTGTAATAGTACCTCTAGCAACTCTTGCATAACCAGTTCTTCTTAATTTCTTAAACAAGATATATTCACACCATCTATCATCGTCGGTTGGATCAATATCATACATACCAGATTTATCACTGACATATGTATTATAGTTACCAGTTAGAGGTTCGGTAACCAAATAACTTAACAAAATGGCTGGCCTATTTGTGCTACCCATCAGTCTTGATAGTTCTTCTGTTTGTAATCTTCTATCTTCAACATCTTCTTCTTGACCACTATGGAAAACAAAAATATCGACTAGAATATCGTCATATGTTTTAATCGTGGCATGAATTGCAGGAGCCAATTCACCCACGGGCGATGGTAGCAAATAATGAGTGGAATTGATAATTGGGAATTTAGAAAACAATGCACAACCCCATGTGTGCTTGTTTGGTCCTGGACCATAGTCTGCATACATACCCAATTCATGAGCCATTTTACTTGTCAAATCTCTGTTACCCATAACAATATGTTGAGTATCAGTCTCTAAAATACCAAAGACATCTAATTCCATTTCTCTAACCAATTCAATCATTCTATCTTCTGAGGCCCACATGTCATTATCTAAACCGAAATGTATAGTCCAGATACCCGCGGTGATCAACTTGGAGTCAGGGTGGTATGGTTGTGGTACTTCTTTTAGTTGTAATTCGTTAGTGAAATTTGCAATCAGAGCCAAAGTCAAAACCACAAACAACAATAAGCGTCTAACAAATTTGCCACCAAGGGCGGATCCTTTTTCCAACACTTTGCCGTTTGCAATTAACGCACCTATTATAATTAAGAGTGTTGATGTTCCAAGAACAACCTCAATGCTCTCTCTTAAAATCCAACCAAATGGAACAAATGCGTAAGCAGTTACCCAAACATGAGCTAAGATGTATAGGTCATGGACAAATCCGGCCAAAGCAAAGATCCATAGACTGTCAATTGCACTCATGGCAGACAAATATGTTGGAACTAAGAATATCATCGATATGATATAACCTAGACCACCATAAATATATTTATTCCATTCTTTAACATCTTTATTACATAGAACAGCTGTGGAAGCCATCAACAAAACGGTTGGGAACATGGCTCTACCAGTGAAGAAAGTAGCAAAGAAAGCTGCTAATAACATAACGACACAACTCAATGCAGCCCATGGCCATGGCAATGGACCTTGTGAGGTTTCACCATAACCTTCCCAAGACCAGTAGATAAGAGTTGAAGAATCAGTTAGTAATTGATGAATTGCAAAAATCATCGAACCAAAACCAAGAGCAATGAATAATTTGGAGAAGAAGGAAGTTTTAATAGCAGATTTCTCAACTCCATTTTCACCTACAAAATGAATAGAGTTGACATATGGAGATAAGATACCAAAAATTGTAACAAAAATCAAAGCAGTCTTATTGTAACCTCCATTTTCTTCGTGCATAATTGGCCAAATTGGGTTGTTTGAGAAAAATCCCATTTTCATAACAACTGATAATACTAAACCAAGTAACCAGCAAGATACAAAGGCCCCATTAATTCTAGATGATTTAATCGATTGAATAGTTAGTGCAAAATATGACATTATTATTACAGCACCTGCACAAACGACTAACAATCTTGATTCTGGGATATACACCAAGTATGAACCAATAGATATCAAACCACCAACTAAACAACCATATTGATAAATAATATTTGGTACGGTTGGGAAAAGTAGAACAACAGAACCCATGTAACCTAAAATTGACGCTTCATAACCAGAGATACCCATGTACCACAATGGGAAGTGCCAAACAGAGCAACCTAGAGCAGTCAAAGTAGTCCAGAAGATAAATGAGTTGAATAAATTGGTAATAATGTAGATATAGGAATCATAGGAAGGTGGATTGTCTAAATGAGAAATATAAGTTATTTCTTCAGTTTTTTCAATTAGAATTTCAATATTACTATCATCTGCTTGAATAACCTGAGTGAAAGAAGTGTCTATTTCTTCAGTTGTGAAACTGTCATTATTTTCAAGTAATTCCTCCTTTTCGATACCTACAATGGTAGCAGTCGCGGAATTATCTTCTATTTTAGCATCGTTTTTAACCTTAAAAAACCAACTTGCTTCTTCGCTTACTGAATCTGCATTCATACCGATATTAATTGTAATATCACTGAAATCTGTGTAAGACAAAGAATCGAAGGTAACATCAAAAATAATCAAAGCCCATTCAAAGTATGCATATACAGAGTAGGCACCTGGAATATGATGGACTTGATGTTGGATATACCAATAAATCAATGGGAATAAAGTGATATAGAACATTGAAGCTACACTAGTATGTTTCAATTTTGTTGAAGAATTTTTAGTGATAACGATATTCCAAGGTATAGTCAAAACCATGTAAGAGATCATGAAAACATCGTGAGTTAAATGGTCATCCGTACTTGTGATGTAGACCCAACCACCGCAGGTGACAGTTCTTACAACACCAACAATTAATCCGAAAAGAGAACCATTTAAATAGTAATGACCTAATAATAGTAAGAATCTTGGGAAAGCTGTTAAAGCTATCAATATTTGGAATAGAGATCTTTCAGGATAACGATCTCCGATAGTAGCAGAAACACTTGGGAACCATTCTTCTGGGTAACCATAGTGTGCATTTTCTACAATTTTATGAAAATGTAAAGAATACCCAACTATTAAAGCCACTAGAAAGGCAGCAGCAGCACATATAGTATGTGTTAATGGAATTATTTTCCCATTAACAGATACCATTTTAATCTGTAAATAAATAAAATCAATAGCTGGTATAGATAATAAATTCAGGTACCAAGTAACAATTTAATTGCTTTGATGCTACTAAAAAAAGAACAAAAAGATCAAAGCTTGTCTTTAACCAAACTAGACAATTAAAACACAAACAATACTTCGATAATAGATCAACTGGGACCCAACAATACTTCGATAATAGATCAACTGGGACCCAACAATACCTCACCCATATTAGAACTCTTCTCAAACCTCCAAGTAAAAATAAATGGTTTAATTAGCCGTCTCCTTAATGCTTATAGCAAGCTTTTTTTCAATTAAAGTTTCAAAAATGTCCTTTAATTTTTTTTGATGAACCTTTCTTTGCCATTAGAGAGGAAAATATTCATATCACGTGATCAACAAAAGGAAGCGATATTTGCCAAACCAATGCATTGAATAATGATCAATTGCAGTTGGAATGGATCATCGTCATTGTTCTAGGATTTCATAGTTGCTGAGAGCGCTAATGTTATTATTTTTGTAATTTATTTTATTGTAGAAAAATAATGATATATAAAATTAAAGAATAAATTAAAAAGTTTTAAGAATCTTGAAATATAAATTTAAAAGGTAATCAATGAGTGCTTGCAAGGATGGAAATAGTTTTGCAATGCAGACTGACTGCACAGAGGGCAGGAAAGGGAAGTTCGTTACATAAAAGGGTGAGAGACCTTGAGAAAGAGAAAGTAAATGAATAACAGAATGAACAAAAAAGTACCAAAAAACTTGAAAATAAAAACAACTAGAATTGCTCACACTGGATCTATTGAGAATTCGTGTCCTTTGTCTGTTCCTTTGGCCATTCATTTATTCTTTCTCAAATTGCTAGGACCGATCAAGCATGGTCGACGTCACCAGCAAAGATACCCTTTTCTCTTTGTTCATCCCATTTTTCAATCCAATCAACTGGACATAGAGAAGAATAAGTCTTCCAGAATACTTTACAAGGAGCAAAATCTTCACCTTTCAAGTTGATACACTTGTGGTAGTCAACATATGATTGCCAGCAATGTTTAGTTTGGTTTTGGTTTGGGAATCTAGCATCGAAGCCAACGGTATGTAAAGCGGACTCTTGTTTGTTTTCAGACATTTCGTAGTCAATATTGTTCTTGATATATTAGTTGCTGTTATAGTTGGATAAAATAAAAACCTATTTTATTAATGATCTATCCTTTACTTTGTAAAATATAAAGAGCCACACATACAAAATGCATATGGTGCAAGAACTATAAATGTATATGAGTATATATAGATTCTATCATTCTTAAATGTGTCAATTGAAGACGAAATTAAAAGTGAAATTGACCATTTCTCTCATCTTAATGTGGGTTATTAACGATAAATTTCCAATATTCTACTTCGTTGCCTGTTGTCAAGAGTAGAGAGCGTATTAAAAAATAGAAAAATCAGTTTCGAAATTTATTGGACAAAGGTCACGTGTGTCTTTTTTTTTTTCTTTTTCTTTTTTGGCGTTCTTTCAATTACTACTGTTGTAGTACTAAGGTTAGTTATCAAACCAACCATTCATTTAATGTTGAAGGTTCTTCATGTCAGTATACTCATTGCTTTATTAACCAATTGTGTTTTGTTTTCTTTGTCTAATTCCTTTAGCAATCTTATCAATTGAAAACACATATCCCAAGATTCCGATGCTTTTTGTTTGTCTGAACTTGCTGCAGCTCCTGTAACTAATAATCTTAAAACTTCTAACATCAATTGCTCGTCTCTTAAGACGTTAGCAACAGTGGATGACGATTCTTGCCTTTCTCCTGTGACGTCTTTTAATTGGGGCTCGTTGTTTTCCATTTCCTCCCTTAAATTGTCCACCAGATCAGATTCATTGTAGTTTAAAAACACCAGTAACAGTACGCCTAATAGTTTCACATCGTTTGATTCAATACATAATGCCAATAGATCCTTAGGTGTCAGTTCTAGACTTTGGAATAGATAATTCCAATGCTTGGTTTCAATTTTCCTTAGGCAATTACTGATTATCTCCAATAAATTGGTATTATCGTTTCTAATAAACCCATTTACTTGTACTTCACATGTCTTTTTAATTAATTTAATAATGCCATCTAATGGTTCATTGTCCAAAATCTTTTGAGATAATATTTTTTCTAGTGCAAAATAATAATGCTTCAATGTTCCATATTGGGCAGATAGTTCAGATGGATCAATGCCTTCTGATAATTTCATTGAAAGTAATTTATCTAAATAAATATCATGCTTGACTGTACATTTTGTGCTTTGAGGACGATATATTATATGGATTCCATGTAAAGTTGCAGATTCAGGTAATACAGAAATCGGATAAAAATCATCATCCACTGGGATTGCTAGTGATTTCTTTTTCATGTTCCAAATATTCTCTAGTGTATATAACTGAACACACTTATTTTGAATCAGATATATATCATCTTTTAAGACATCGATTATTCTCTCAACTCTGTCTAATAAAACTTCAACTTTCCAATCTTCGTCCTTGATTCCACGAACAACTTTATAAATTTTACTTCCAGCGTAAACCAATAAGCCATCTTTATAGTTGGTGATCCAACTAATAAATTCCATCGAAATCTCTGGTGGGATATTAATCTCCAGATATTGATGAAATTTCTTGATTACATTAATACCAGATGCATGGGGTATGGAAATAACGTCAATCACAGTGATATAATTATCAAATAACAAAATTATTTCACCCGTTTTGAACATATCTTCAGTATTGTTATCTGCTTCGGAACTAGGTCTCTTCTTCTTTATTTGTTTGTGCCTGAACAATGTATTCACTACGAAACGGAAATCATTGATATCGTTTGGTATAGAATGTTCCCAAATAACGTATTCCATGAACGATTTTTTATCTAAACCCTCCAATGGCAATCTTAAACAACGAATAATATTATTACCATTCTTTTTTATGTGACATACCAAATAGTTATTACCTAACCATTGAAAATCGATTATTATTTGATCTAAAAATGGATACCAAATACCAGTTTCCACATTTTGTACTAATAGAATGTTTTTATTTGAAACATATGCAACAATTAGTGTAGAATTACTGTTGATTCTAACAATTGGCACACAGTTGTTAACGGTACGTGTCGGAAGTTTCAAATTTAACAATATATCATTTTTTGCATATGGATCAACAGAAGTAGAGTATAATGAAATATCATTATTCAGATTATGAACTACGAATGAAGTAGGACTATTAAAATCGTAGTGACTCTGGGGTAATTCTTGCCAGAAATTCCAAGATTGGTAGTGGCCTGTTTTAGAAACTGCAATCAAACGCATGTCATAATATGCAAAATCTGAATAATCAAAGCCGTAGGTATTATCTTCATCAATTTCTGTTGAAAATAGCAAATTACCAAATTCTGAGTACAAATACATGGAATTTTTATTTGATATTAAAAGTAAAACGTTATTAGTCAATCTATCACAGAATTTGATTTTAAAATTAGTAGACAATTCTGTAATTAATTCGCTTGATTTTGGTTTATAAAATTCAATCTTATTTTCTTTTACAAGCGTTAAAGTATCTTTATATTGAAATGACGAAATTAATTTTTCTGTCGATTTAAGATCTTTAGCAAATGCATGCCTTTTGACTATATCTATCTCATTTATAATTGTTTCATTACCATTTGTTTCTGAAATAACGAAAAGATGTTTGGAGACCACAATTATCTTTTTACCATCGTTAACTTTAACTAATTCTGATTTTTGTACTTTAAAATTATTAAAATGAATAATTTGCAAACCATGAGGGAATAATAACAACAAATTCTCTTCCAAGGTTTCCTTGTCGATTGAATCAAAATTTTTGAAACCCAAAAAATCTATAATTTCGTGATCGAACTTCAAGATAACCTTTAATCTTAATTCTAATCTTTTCACTGCCAATTCTTCTTGAGCCTCTACTGTCATTTTAAAATTTTGAAAAAACCCTTTTCCTCTTTTTGTCAAATAACCATTTTGAATTACCATACTTTGGTTATTCTTTTGCACTACAGTCAATGTATTATCATCTCTGGTATCTTCTTCATTTGGATTAAATTTCTTACATTTAGTGGAGGCAGCAACAACTGGAATGCCAAAATCTCTGAAAGTAACTAAATTTGTAGCATTTTTAAGAATTTGATATGCTAATAAATAATTTTTATCTGTAGAAACATAAAAAACGATTTTACCCTTATGGTAAGGAAGATATTCTGCATCTGCCCTGGATACTAATCCCTCAACCTCATCGATAAATACTACTGAAGATGACATTCTTACATTCACACCAAAGTCGACTATAGACTCAGCCGTACGTTCATGAGTAGCCACTAATGCTAAAGGTTTGAAGTTGTATACAAGCACTCTCCCTGGAGTAAGCATAATTAGGATATTAGCTTGAGGTACCGGTACTGTTTGTAAAATTTCATTGTCGTTAATATCCAGGGTAATGTTATCTTCGAATTCAGTGAACCTGTCATGAATTTTCAATTCCTCAGGAGGACTTACTGGCCACATTATTTATAACCCAACACGTTGTATATATGTTTTTTTAAAATTATTTTGAACTTCAGACCTCAATTGGTAACATATAATCAATTAATTGATTCAAATTATCAATCTGTGGAAATTGTAATAAAAAAAGGAGTTTGCCAATTGATGACTAAATTTAAAATTGAAGTACAATAATAATATCTAAGTATGACAAGATTCTATACTGGATCAGTTCAAAGGTGATATTCCAATTACAAACCTTCAAAGATCATAGATCAAGTTCTATATTGAATTGTTATGTTTACAGGTTTTCGAAATATCGATTAATGGCGATTTCGGGAATATAAGAGAAGTTCGTATAGAATGTACGGGATCTCGAAATTCTAAACCAAGCCAGATCCAGACATATCTAGTCAGATCTGATAGTTAACGAACTGAAAGAAGGCGAAGATGGATAAAGAATAGGCTTGCTACTTATAAGTAAAAGTCAGATGTATGCAAATATATTTATATATAATAATGTCGAATATTGGAAATCTAGTTCTGAATTATAAGATGAAGGCTTTCCGTTTTATAGCAAGCGAAAGGAAAGTACGGTCGTTCGCTATTTCAAATAAAGAGAGTTTGAAGAAGACTGTGATTAAAGTCTTTATTGCATAAACTGATTCATTGTTATAAAATAATCAAAGATTTTCAATGATATTTTTACAAATGTACCGTAATCTCTTTTTAAAGTGACACCTCAGGTCTCTACACTTTAGTTGGGGTGGGGGTGGAGGAAAGAATGCCATTAATATAACTAAGTTAGGCATTGCCGTCAGATACCGTCGGTGCATGTAAAGAAATACATCATTATCTTCGAAATAAGTGTATTTAGCTGGATATACCAAATAAGAGAGACTAACCAATTGATCTGATGATATCGTATATGAATATTAATTCGACGGGCATCTAAAAGAAACCAAAAAAAAAAGAAGCAAGATCAGAGCTAACGATTTAACTGAGATTCTTTCAACCCTATTCTTTATCTTGTTGGAACAGGTCATGAAAAAAGATCGATTAAGAATAACTTTAAATTAATAGAAAACAGTTCTACTTTTGGGATAGAATCCCCTATAATAGAATCTCTTTTGATATAATGATAGACTTCTAACCCTCTGTTCATTATTCCGTATGTTTCCTTTCCTCCCCAACTTGTGAAACTGATGGTTTTATTTTTACGTACTTTCTTTTCACGAATACATAAATATACTATTGTCTTGTCGAGATCTATGGCCTCCTCTGAAACTTCCTTTTGCAAGAAAAAGAGATATCATCTTTACCTCTAAACCACCAATACGCTGTTATTGGCTATAAAGTGTTTGTTCTAAGTATGACCCTCTTCATTTGCATTTGCATTTGCAGCGATATTCTGTCGTATGAAATCCTATTAGAAGAAATTTAGTTATAAGACAAGATTACAATATAAACAGTCCAGCAGTATTGAAGAATTACAACTATAGCTAACTTAAAATATCAAAACAAAATTCAAAAAGTAAAACTGCTGCTGCTGCTGCTGCTATTTATTATCTGTTTTATGATTCTGGATAGACCTAATTCGTAAATTGATGAGATACGTCTCGTGTCGCATATCCATATTGGGTTGATTTAATACTTCTTAAGATATTTGAGTTTCTATCTTTTGTCCTAAAGCTTTTATCTCACCTCAAATCAGAAGGATTGATCATAATTAGCTTCAGAAGAGGAACACACCACCATCACTACGAGTAGTAAATGGCACTAGTGGTAGTTGTGGTGGTGGTGGTGGTGATATCTACTGGAAAGTAGTTCAGTTCTTGGTTTCCAGAGATTGACCTTACAGTTGATAGGCCAAGAGATGTACTTTACTTTTGATGGCAAGTGTAATGAATCGGTCGAGCAGAAGGAAGCATGCACTTGGCTTTTTCAAGTGTGCTGGTATATATACCCCAATATTTTTGCAGGGGAAAATTGAATGACTTGTTAGCACGTGATAGTCGTCAACATTTTTGAGACAACAAGCCCTGGTCATAATTATCAACGACTGTAATATGATATCACTGACGCGTGTCTATGTCACTCAGATGGGACTATATCAAGCATGTTCTACTGTTAAAAATATAAAAGGTGATTTAAATCATATCTATCTATATTAGCAGTTATTTGTAAAATATCAGTAATTTTGATCACAATCAATACATTGGAATAATTACTACTACCATTCTTGCAAGAAGAGTAAACAGACTGTTACTATTTCCATTTTTCAATATATTTACCTTTCAGAGTTAATTAATTAAATGAAAATAGAGATACTTTAGGTGCGACAAAGATGAAATAAGGCAATGCAATATACGGTAAAAACAATCCAAAGAGTGTCATGAATATACATTATCAACTTACTCATCCTATACATACCCTAACTCAAACATACCCTAATCACATGACCGTGGTGTGGTTTTTTTTCTTGTTTGTATGTTCTCTTGGGAAACTTCAAAGACTTTGGTTGTCCTCTGGCGATAACCTAGACTTCTGGAACTTCCCTACCCCCCACTACCGAGACTCACAGAGAACGTCTATAGCCAAACTGAACTCTCCCAGTTTAGCTGCTTTTTCAAACATTAATTTGAGTCAACTTTTTTATTTTGTTTTTTTCATTGGAAATGCGTATTTAGTTTCTAACATTCTTGTTACTCGATCTTACTATATGTCTTTCTTCTTTAAATCTTGAACTAAAATGTTTCGAAGGACCTATGATATCATCAAAACTTCATAGCTTTAGTGATGGCCTCTGCAATATACTGAGAATACAAGTTATAGTCTGTGTGTGCGTGCATATTTATATATATGTGTATTTCGAGAAACCTAAGATATAATCGTATGGAGACGATGATTATTAGGACTGGCAGCAGCAGAAGTAATATATTTCTATTTATTGTGTAGGCAATCAATTATAATGATAACAATTACAATACGTATTTTTGTATGCCTAAAAGGGGATGGTGAAGATGGTATCTTTGAAGGGATGAATGATATCTCGAGTTGCTAGTTTCACATCTCCTGCATGTGTTCCCATTGCCATTTGCAGTGTGGGTTGTTTTCATCAGTGTCTGGTTGCTCCGGTAGAGTGATTACCGTAGCCGGGGTGTGGTTGTAACTACATTTGTACTATTACAGGGATGGCCCAAGAGTAATGGATTTGGTGTGTGAAAAAAAAAAATTGTCCTCATACTAAAAACCTCATGAGAGGGCAATTGGTCCCACCACCACCACCTTCTCCCCCCCCTCCTTCCCCTTGCCCGAGAAATTTCAACCATATCAATACGTTCATATGTCGCTTGGTCAGGTCATGTGGGGGTCATATGATAATCACATTTTTCTTGAAAACCCGAAGTATGATATTTTACGAGGAAGATATCAGGGACTGACATTTTTCGTCATGAACAAAGTAAGACCCGACAATAACCGTGATTCTAATAAGATAGAGAGATGTTCATAATGTTTATACTTCACAATAAACGTACAGTTAATTCACACATTTGTAATTTCTAATTCAATGATAAATCTATTCACTATGATATTTTAAAACTGCAATACCAACACCCACCTCGACCTTCCAATAAGAGAACCTCACAAAATATACCACCAATTGATACCATATTGATACCAAGACCTAATTATTCCCTATTCGTAAACCCTACTATAAGAAATGTATGTCATTACACACGATAATCCAATTTCCGAAATCTCTAATTTCGAAACTTCGAAAAGTTCTCGAGAAATTGTCCCGAATTGGCCAGCCCAGTTTCCACTTCGGGACCGAACATTGCCTGACGATCCCTAATATCCATCCATATCTTCTTCTTATAATATAATACTATATCTTCTTATTATATTATGATGGATAGTTCGTTGGTTGCCTACGTTTGTTTCGATTCTGCCCATCTTATCTACCCTTTTCACCCAATTGTATCCTCAGATCTATCCTATATCGTAGAAACTCATCCCTCCATGTCACCCACACACATGTCGTCGTCGTAGTTCTTGTTGCACTTATTAATTAATTATCATATCGAGATTCGAATCTACCCATATATATAAGTAAGTATGTCTCTATGCTCGAAACGATTTAATGGATTTATATGTATGTATGTCTATGTATGCAAGTATATTTATTTGTGTGCTGTTTTTTCGAATATTTCACTATAGAGTTCAATAATTTTAGCTTATCCCATCTATAGCAATGTTCGTTGCAAAAGATACGTTACCACATTCACAGGATTGTTTCCCTGGGAAACAGTCTTCCATTACAACATCCCCTCCTACTATTAGATTTCGTAAAGCTAGTTATTCAAATACATTAGAACCAAATAATAACCTTTCTACACAACCATTGTCACCATTATCACCACATGCAAGACGACTCTCCGTCAACGACAATGATATATTACCAGCAGATTCACTCTATGCGACAAATAATAGAGGGATAGGTAATCAAGATTGGGCAATAGGTAAAGTTCTTCCTACTCAATCTTGGCCAAATTCAAGCAGAAGAAATTCAATACTGGACATTCAATTTTCAATAAATAATAAAATTTCGTCTCTATTGTCATCACATGAACTATTATCAAGAGAATTATCAAATGTAATCACACCTTTATCGTCAAACGGTCCAGAATCGTTATTAACTGTACCAACTTCTAACCTTCATAAAGTACTTCAAATTTTGACTTCACTACAATCTCAAATTAACCAATTAATATCGTTAAAGGAGAACCTAGAGATTTGTAAAAAAGAAGCTACACCTTCAAATCCAACGTATATGACTGATGAGAATAAAAATTACAAATTACCTCCTATTTCATCTCTAACGGATAAATTAGATATTAATATTCCAAACAGTACAGGATTATATCCAAATTATGGAAAGAACGAATACGAATCAGATGATCCTGTGATACCTTTACAATTCCAACAACAGAATATTAATAAAAGAACGAGTTCAATAGACATGATGTTGAACCCAGTTTCAATAATAGGAAATGCTAATAATAAAAGATCGAAATCTGTTTCTCTAACTACTTCTTTACCTCTAGATTCAAGTGACAGAAATTCATATAAATTAACATCAACAGCACCTGCTGCGGTACAATCAGATTTTATTAGAGACTTTAAACTAACAAGAATTAGTTCAAATAAATGTTTGCAATGTGGAGAAACACAAACTCCTGAATGGAGAAGAGGACCATATGGAAATAAGACTTTATGCAATGCCTGTGGGCTATTTTATAGTAAATTAACTAAAAAATTTGGTAATAAAAATGCTAACTTACTCATGAGGTACAGACAAAAGACCTCACCCTCTGATAGAAAGGTACCAGTTGATATAGGAGTTCCTGATGATTATATCCAATTAATATCTCATGATACCACTCTAGATCAAGATTATTTTACACAACAATCATAGATAATAAGAATATGCATTAAATTGATATATAGATATATACTATAGTGTTACTAGATAATTGATGTTTCCTAATGAGTAATGAGTAATTTTATCTATAAGTTTTTATCTGTTCTTACCTCTTATAACTTTCCATGCTTTGAACCAATCACTCATATCACGTATCTTTTTTAGATCGTCTAAGTTAACGGTCGCAATCATATCATTCCAATTTATGGCAACTCCAAAGTTTATTAAGTCTTTAAAACTACTATGCTCCGAGTAAGGAACTCTAAACACTTGAAATCTTTTTTGGTTTCTTATACTGTTTCAAAATTGAATTAACATCCAGTGTATCGTATTTTCCCATTATCTTCAAGTAGCATTTCACAATGCTCGACTTTAGATTCAATGCTATAAACTCGTCTATTTTCCCCCCATACCTATTAGCAAAAGTCCAACCCGTTGGAACAAAAGCAATTACATTCCCCGTAGATATCTTTGAACTCTGACATATATGATTCAATTGTATCTTTGTTTCGAAGAACTGATATGGGTACTAAATGGACATTGGATTTACGAACATCATAAGTGATAATATTTTCTGGGAAATAATTGAAGTATTGGTTTATCACACTAAATCTTGATGAGTTTTTCTGAATAAATATCTTGCTTTGTAGTTTCTCAGCTACTGCAATGGCAAGTTTCTCTTTCCCAATTGAATAAGTACCAATAAGGAATAAGTTTTTATGAATTTGTCTATCCATTCCTATTGGTCTTGATAGGAAACCCATAATTGACTTTTGGGAATCATTGAATAATATCTTCTTGCCCTTTGTCTCAAGTTCATATGCAAATTCAGAAGTTATCTTTAAGACTGACTCCTGCAATGGGAAATGATAACCTGGAGTAAGGTATGTTGTGTCAAGATAAACTTCATCGATTATACTTCCTTTTGTAATACTTTGAATATCAGCAATCATGTTTTTATTGCTTCTAAAATCACCAGTATGCAGAATTTGTTTAATTGGAAGGGCATCGTCATCTTTATCCGAACCTTGCCATTCTTGGAACAAAAATATAACTGCACCAGGACAATGGTTAGCATCAAGTGTTATCACTGAAATGTTTGGATTTATCCAGTATTTTTCATTCAAATTTAATACTGTAATATTCTCTGGATTTATATTAAATTTGTTGACCATTAAATTCCCTGTAATTTCTGAACAATATATTTTACCTTGATCCCAGGATTTCTTTAAGCCTATATAATGGTCTGAATGAAAGTGTGAAAGGAAATAACTATTGATCGATGGATCCGACTCGTAATTAAACCCATCTACAACTACTTTATATGACTGAAGTTTGAAGGAAATGATTTTAACTGCTGGTAAAGGCGCTTTTGGTTTTGGAACTCGAGGTTCTTTTGGAGATTTTTTAACAATCTTACTCTCTCTAGTACTTACAGCTCTCTGTAAAACTTGTTTTATTTCAAAATTATTTTCAGCGCTTCCCTTTGGGATCATTGCAAAATCAATATCTTCCTCTACTTCGTAAATTTCTGTTTCACAATTAACAACATCATGACCTTGAATCTTTTCCAGACATTCTTCACAATGTGACTCCCTTAAATAAATTTCCAATTTGGAAATATCAACGTTACAAATAGGACACACAATGGTTTCATCATCAATTACTTCATAATTTGTTAGCTCTTTAATCCCACTTTCATCGCCAACAACTGTAGTGGTTTGTGAGATTTCTTGAACACTAATTATAGGATCGCAATCATCATCTTCATCATCGTCATTAATAATAATTGGATTCTCTTCCGATATTTTAGAAACTGGGACTGATGTTTCAATTGGCCCTCTCTTACCTATCCTAAGCGATGATGCAGTTGGAATATTAAACTCAAATAATTTAGATTGTCTCTTCGTAATACTCTTACTTCCTTTACCATTATAATTCGTTGAACCTTTGGACCTGGATTTCAATCTAACCTGTGAACCCTTTACTTCAACAATAGATCGCTTGGGCATCACTCCAAAGGCATAAATTCATTACCTTATTTAAAGCAATAGTATATAGACTTCTCCTTGTACAATAAAGACAAGGAATAACCACCACAAATATTAAACTCTAACTACTTGAATAATAAACCAACGGAACATATATCCAACAATGCCTTAGAAGCTAACTCTTTTGTTAATCAAGTTTCTGTTATACTTGATTCGATTCCTCTTTCCTGATCTGTTTTCACCAAATTCGATGATGTAATTTATTACATTTATGAACATTCCCGAAATTTTCACCAGGTAACGAACTACTATACTATGGTGAAGGATAGTGTCATATAATAATAAAACTGAAGTATGAATAATGGTATGAGTACAATTAATAGAAATATGTAACTAATATTTTTTTCTTCTGAGATAGATTTAATATGGTAAACATTTGGCGTAATTATTTTCTCTAACTGGTTCACCATTCACTGTGTTCAATGATTAATTATGGGTTAAGATTAAATGGTAGCAACAGTGAAAGTAGTGAGGCAAAGACAAGAATGGAAACGACTGTAGATATGTCCAATAGAATACATTATTTAGATTCATTTCCAGTTTAATTACATTCCTCATTCATATCTCTAACTCAATTCTGATTATTAAGGTTGGTTTACTGTATGAACGAACAATAAGCAAAAAATCTTATTGTGTAGCTACGGAGCTTTACTGCTATTTTTTCATGATAGCATTTCGAATAGTCAAAATTAAGTCATCTCCAAATAAAATTGAAAAATTTAGTAGATTGAAGACAAAGGTTATGTTTAAAGTTAATATAAATAGAGGCATTACTCAAACTCTCAAGAGCAGTTGGCTATCTGTGGTGGATCAAAAGTTTTGCTCTTCTAAAATTGTTGTAATAATTCCTATTTGCGTTAGTTTACATTGAGGGATCTCAAACTTAGTCGCAGAGTCCTATAGAGTATTACTTTGAAGAATAATTAATTAATCAAATCAAGTTATTAGGCTCTACAAAACTACATATATTTTAATTGAAATTTATAAATAGAGAAATTTTGTCTGGATAGATAGGGGTTATTATGGAGACTTATACGGATGTGGCTTTATTGCCTTCGTCAATTACTGTTGCTGAGTACTTGTTTCATAGATTAAAACAAATGGATATTAGAACTATATTTGGTTTACCAGGTGAATTTAACATGCCTTTAATAGATAAATTATACAAGATACCTAGTCTTCGATGGGCTGGTAATGCTAATGAACTTAATGCTGCATATGCTGCTGATGGTTATGCAAGATTAAAAAGGTTGGGTTGTCTCATAACTACATTTGGTGTTGGTGAGTTATCTGCCTTAAATGGTATTGCAGGATCATTTTCTGAACATTTAGGTATTTTACATGTTGTAAGGATGCCTCCACTTCGGTTAAACCACTCAATTGTATTGATCCTCTTTAGGAATGGAGATTACAAGTTTCCCATGAAGGCCAGGGATATTCTTGTTACCCCCAGAATTTCCCACCGGAATTTGTGGGATGAAATGATAAAGCCTAACCAAGCTTGGATTTCAAGCGCGGGTATATTGGCCTACCGTTATTGGCGGGGGTCAAAAATTCCCAAGGGAAAGGGCGCTGATTAAGAAAAAAAAAATTGGGGGGAAAAATATTAACATTTTTAAAATTTATGTGAACCCCGTTTTTAAATTTTTTAGGAAA
>NW_001834592.1:19034-41329 GCF_000150035.1 Vanderwaltozyma polyspora DSM 70294
TGCACTATGTTGTTCCGGGATATGTCCTCTACTAGATAGTTCCACTACCATCTTCGCGCGAGGGAGTATAGAGATTATGCCACAATGGCTCGGTGGTAGCAAATAAAAGTGTGGGGTTTTCAACCACACTGTGGTGCAGCATGTATCACCCTAAAGGATAAGACGGTCTCTTTTACTCATTGGCGATCTTTCTGTATGCAGGGACCCCACCACTTTGATTAAACCACCCTACTAGTATATGCTACATCATTAAGAAAATGAAATTACACATTTTCCCTAGAGAGGGCAGAGTATTTTCTTGTAACCTCCCGTTATTTCCATTCCGAATTTTTGGTGTAGGAAATTGGTTAATGCATAACCAAGGCTTGGATTTTTAAAAGCTAGTTTATTGGGTTCTACCGGTTGATATGGTCGGTGTTCACAAAACATTAGTCAATGTTGAATGTCCCCCTTGGATTTTACACGATAAAGAATAATAATTTGGGGGTGGGAAAAATGAAGTATAGGAACATTTGTTCTAAAAAAATTTACAATGCAGAACATCTTACTTAAGTAGCAGAAGCTTGAGATTCAAGGAACAATGTCGACGATGCAACTCGGATTATTCTGTGAGAAAACAAAAATTCCCTTATTTTGTACCCCAATGGGAAAGGGTTCAGTAGCATGAGAATAATGACCAATTTGGAGGGGTATTTAGTGGATCTATATCGTCTCCACACGTAAGAGAAGTAGTAGACTTTGCTGATTTAGTTATTGTTATTGGTTGCACCCTACCCGATTTCCATACAAGTTCGTTTCATTTTTCATATAGAGCAAAAGATGTCGTATTGATTACATCCACCTATGTCAAGATTAGGAATAGGCTTTATCCTGACTTAAATATTAAACCACTTCTAAATACTTTATTATCAAGGGTAGATTCAAGTCTGATCAAATACGATTCAATAAAACCGCCTGTAATGGTCGTCCCAACCTCTAAACTTCCATCAAAATCAGTTCTAAGACAAGAATGGGTATGGAATGAAATTTCACATTGGTTTCAGGAAAAGGATGTTATAATTACAGAAACAGGTACATCGGCGTTTGGTATCAATCAAACGAGATTCCCTAAGCAATCACATGGTATTTCACAATGTTTATGGGGGTCTGTGGGATACTCTTTAGGTGCATGTCTTGGAGCATCATTTGCCGTTGATGAATTATATGAAAGCGGAAAAACTAATGGAATAATGCCTCGAGTTATATTATTTGTGGGTGATGGTGCCTTCCAGCTAACTATGCAAGAAGTATCTACAATGATTAAATGGAATTTAAAGCCTTACATATTTTTAATGAACAATCAAGGGTATTCCATTGATAGATTCTTAAGTCATCGATCCAACGCTAAATATTATGATATTCAACAATGGGAATATTTAAATTTACTTCAAGTATTTGGAGCCATAGATTATGAGGCTAAGAAAATTGTGACAGTGGAAGATTTTCAAAATATACTAAAAGATGCAAATTTTGCGAGAAATGATAAAATTAGGATGATTGAAATAATGTTACCACCTATGGATGTTCCTCAATCATTAATGGAGCAATGGATGAGGGAACAAGAAGAAAAGAAAAGAAGGTTAGATAACCCTGATAATGAGGAAAATAAAAGGAGAAATATTGATTACATCTCACCAGGATCGTTTTCATCTTCCACCACGACGTCCACCTATTCATCACCTAAAAAGCATCAGCATCATCCAGACATATTTTTTATGAGTTAAACTTTTTACGAGAATGAAAAGATTGCTATGTGATGCTTATTTCTGGTAAATTGAAAAGACAAAGGGGAACGGTTCTACAGAGTACGATTTCTGCAGTATATCCCATTAATATATGTAATAATAAATATGAAATAAAAAAAGTACATCAAGGGAGACTTTAGGCAACAGCTGAATTATTATTTTATCATTTATTTGTCCATATTCGTTGTTGTTTTATGAGTATAGATTAGAATTATTATTCAGCTTGTTTCCTCTGTAAATAAACAAATTAGAGACAAATAGAATTACAGTCGTCGGGATCAAATTTATTATATTTATATACTTCCGTAAGTATAAAAAGAAATCGATCCTGATGTCACATGACTTTTTTTTGAAATAACCAATTTAATGAATTCGTATTTTATGATCACGCACTTTCTTGAAAAAAAATTTTCACACATCTTAAATCATCACCATTTCATTAACTTTTCACTTCTTAACTAATTCTAACATCACACATCAAGTTTAACATCTAATGAGATAGTTGTTCTAGTTTATTCCAATATGAATTATTAATACTTTAAAGTGAGATGTTAAAGATTTCGATTTTTTAAAGCTATAAGTAATTCTTGATCTTAGTTATTGTCTTCTTCTTATTGTTATTTATTGTAAGAATACTAAAGAAATAGTCTGCTCTTTTTGGAAGCTTAAATTGATTATCTCTATCGAAGTATTAAAGAAGAATAAAAATGTCTACTGAAACTGCTTTGGCTTACGCTGCTTTAATCTTAGCTGACTCTGAAATTGAAATTTCTTCTGACAACTTGTTGGCTTTAACCAATGCTGCCAACTTACCAATTGAAGGTATTTGGGCTGATATCTTTGCCAAGGCTTTGGAATCCCAAGACTTGAAACAATTATTGGTTAACTTCAGTGCTGGTGCTTCCGCTCCAGTTGCTGGTGTTGCTGGTGCTGTTGGTGGTGCTGCTGCTGCCGGTGAAGAAGCCAAGGAAGAAGAAGAAGCCAAGGAAGAATCCGATGATGACATGGGTTTCGGTTTGTTCGATTAAGGGAATTAAAATAATACCATATAACTATTATTTTTATCTCATTCGCACTATAATCAACTAATATATAAATTGTAAGATAATTTTTGGTATAAAATCTATATAAAAATTACCATTATTCAATTTAATTGAAACATTCTTCTTTACATTAATTTTATTATCTAGTAAATATACAATAATACACGAATGTGTATTATGATATATATAATATATTTGGCACTGAGATGCGCAAATCTAGTAATATTTAAAGGTATTTAGAAATTGCTGGATGTTAATACCAATAGCGTTTGATCTAAATCAAGGATTTAATACATCGTACACAAGATTTCGAGAAGGTAATTACTCCACAGACCTTCTCAATACTTTGTTCAATCATAAACATTTATAATATCTTACAGACAATTTGATTCCTTTCCCGCCTATCTCTCATCGTGAATAAATTCGTGTGTATTTGGTATTATCTATCATTGTGACACTTATTGGTGTCACAACAAACAAAGCTCTAAAAAGTATACAACTATTAGTGCTTCGACCTCCAGTCATTCAAAGATCTCAGCCTGAATAACAATTATCTTTAAACATCTTGTCAAGTAACCTTGTATTCTATTTAAGTTGGATATGGGGTCAATTTGTAGTTATACAATTTAAATCACAGTCTTTGGATTATGGAATGACATTACCTTTAAAATAGTAATAATTGATAGGTATATTTCAGGTGACTACAAATGTACGGGTGTTTGAACATCCACACACCTCAATGGATGGTTGATATGATCTTTCCTATTATTCCTTTCATTTTTCATTCCAGATAAAATGCGCGACCATAAACAAAAAGTTACCAACAACTAGGCGTTAGCACAAATTAATCGCGTTCCGTCCAAAGAAACACCGTAATTCAATTACCTTATTGAAATCTCATCGAGAGACAGTAAAGTATTCTCCCATCCTTTTTCCTGGGAATTAGTAAAAGTTCTCTCTGTCTACAAACCAAGTTATTCTCGCCATAGAATAGCGACTTTTCTGCCTAGAGCGAACCCACCTTAGACTGGAAGGTACCTTCTAAACAAGAATTGCTACACTGGTACCGATTAACCATTCCTCTCTAAATGATATCCAATGCTTCTGGCAACCTCGTCTCAGCCTTTACCTCATCTCATCTCGTCACAATTTCCAGAATAATTTCATTTCACTGAAAAGTTTCAAATCGTCAAGCTGCAATAGCAAAAATTGAAACAGCTTTTGTTTGTAGTGCAATCAATTATTGATTATTGATTATTGATTATTGATTATTCAATAGTAAATAGCATTATGGATCATGATGGAATAAAGTCTCTTTGATGATGTGATATTGAAAATAGATACAGTTAGTTAGCTTCATGTTGTTACTAAATTGTTGTAGGTTCTCTAGCTTCCTACCTGTAGGATACTGGGTCGAGGAACAACTTGTTTGCATTGGTACTATCTATCTCTAATGTATTGTATTCTGGAAAGAAGGTAGAGCTATCTTGAAATTGTAGATTTGGTTGTATATAACAATAAAGTATCTTAAAACAGGTATATTTGTAGGAACTTGTTAATATAGTTTGGATTAAATTCACCAAGAATATTGCAACATGTCTGCTGTCCCAAGTGTTCAAGTATGTAAAACGACGAAATATAAATTGATTTATGAAAACAGAGAGGATAATATTGATAAATATGTTATGGATTGTCAAACTATAAATTAATAAGAATTGAGTTCAGAGAGCTTTTAAAATTGAAGAAATGCAAGTTTATATGGGGAAGTTATGACATTTGAATAGAACGAAAAAATATAGAAATGTTTATTACAAGAAATACGTAGCATAATTTTTTATTTGAGATTCATATCACTTTTATATGGTGCTACAAGATATTTGAATAGTGGTAGTTATAATATGGTATATGATATTTAGATTTACGACTAGATTTAAGCTCGATTTTGAAAAATGCAAATAATCAATTGTGTTAAAGGGACGATTCCTGATATATTTTATCAATCATAATAATTTGTCTGTTTTTATCTTCTAGTATGATGATGAACAAAAATTACTAACATTAATTTTAACAATGATTTACTATTACAATCCTTGTTTTGTCATTTTATTTTAGACTTTTGGTAAGAAGAAATCAGCTACTGCTGTTGCCCACGTCAAAGCCGGTAAGGGTTTGATTAAGGTTAACGGTTGTCCAATCACTTTGGTTGAACCAGAAATCTTGAGATTCAAGGTTTACGAACCATTATTATTGGTTGGTTTAGACAAATTCACTAACGTTGACATTAGAGTTAGAGTCACCGGTGGTGGTCACGTTTCTCAAGTCTACGCTATCAGACAAGCTATTGCTAAAGGTTTGGTTGCTTACCATCAAAAATACGTTGATGAACAATCCAAGAACGAATTGAAGAAGGCTTTCACTTCTTACGACAGAACCTTGTTGATTGCTGACGCCAGACAACCAGAACCAAAGAAATTCGGTGGTAAAGGTGCTCGTTCTAGATTCCAAAAATCTTACCGTTAAGAAGAAAAGAAAACATATATGTGTATCGCGAAATGGAGTTCAAATACTGGTTTTCTCCATATTGTATTACATTTATCTCTCTTTTTTTTAAACATCAATTAACATTAATCAATTGAAGTTACAAGCGTATGCATTACGACCTGTCACTACTTTGATTCATAGCAACATATTTTGTATATCATTTTTCATGTATGATCAACCAATATCAAAAATAAATAAATCCTAATAGCCTAAATGCTTCATTTCTTTTGTATATTGTATAATTATAAACACTTCCGTACCAAGAATCTAGTTAAACCAGACTATTAAGGTTTGATCTGATGTGAAGGTATCGCTAGGTAACAAATTCTGTACAAATAGTATGAAAACCTGTTACATGGTCACGTGCCCCATTTCTTTATATTTTTCTTTTTTTCTTCAAAATATTTAATGTTTTGGTTTGTTTCTTTCGTTTAATTCTCTTTTCATTCGGTCCTAATATGTTTTTTTCCTTTTGTGTCAATCACAATCCTACCACAAAAATATGAAAAAAAATAAAAATAAAATGACACAAAAAATTATAACATCAAGCCATCTTTCCTACTTTAATTTATTGTTTTAACCCCAATCCTACTAAAGGTACGAGTGAAAATATATATGAAGCAGATCAGCGGCTAACCGGCTTTGCATATCTTATATTTTGAAACGTATAAATAGTCCCGTGTCTTTTCTGCAAAAAATCAAAACTTCGTTTCCTTCACTTGTTATTGTTTTATTCTTGGTAACTACTACAGTAGTCTGTAGAAATAAATCTACTAGTATATACTTTTGTTTTTTATTTTCCATCTTTGATAAGCATTTCAATACTAATATCTATATATTAAAGAATTACCACTATATGTAGTTCAAATATACATATGGTAAACCGGCAAATAACTGCTTTACTGATAGCTGCTTATTAGACTTATTCTGTCTTTTGCTTTAAGTTGGCGGCAATTCCTCATACTATTTTTTACTATTTCGGTAAGGCTACCCATTTTTCTCTTCCAGTAGCAAAATAGACAAAAATATCGGACCGGGTAATTCTTTCAAGTTAAATGTTTCACTGAATTGTTGATTTAAAAGAATTGAACGTACAAAGAAGATTTGAATATCATTTAATCTATTATTATATGTACAAAACGTACTACGTATGCCAAGAAACCCAAGTTTAATTTATTCTATACATTTGGAGATATCTTTCTCTGGATGCAAAGGCTATATTTTTGTCTGATATAACTAACTCAGTAGAAATATTGAGTATATTTGGTTGTCTGTTAAAAAAGGTGAAAGAAAGAGAAATTGCAGATTCCAAACGAAACTTGGCTAGCTTTATTAAAGTTTAATGGAGAGAGAGAGACCGTCTATTAGAAGAAGTTCAAGTGCATTAAATCTTCTAAGCTCACAATTCGATAAATGGAAAGGTAAAAACATTTCACCAACTAAGAAAAGATCGAACACTACTAATTCGATAAAAAATGAAACACAAATGACTGTCGATGATTCATCAAGTGATTCTTTATGTTGGTATGAAAAATATTCCCCCACAAATATTAGCGAAGTAGCCATACACAATAAGAAACTTGAGTCTGTTAGAAATGAATTAACATCAATGCTTGATGGTACATCAAATAGTCATATATTATTGCTAACTGGCCCAAGCGGATCTTCTAAAAGTTCAGTAATCAAACACTTAGCTCATAGCTTAATACCTATGTATAGATCATCGACAGTTGGTCTTACTGGTTCAAACCCAGATTTGATTGAGTACCAGGTTGATTTTGTTCCATCGGGATCTTCTTCAATTTCTCATTTTAAACATTTCTTAAATCAAGCTAAATATAGAATTGGCCAAAATCTATCAATTGTGATGGTAGAGGACTTACCAAATATGTTCCACAACAATACCAGATCAGAAATACGAAAAGCCTTACTACAATGGCTATATGATTCGGAATCAAATTTACCACCTCTTGTAATTTGTTTCACAGAATGTGACATCCCTAGTGATGATAACATTACCCAAAATTACCAATATTCAGTGGATACAACTTTTACCGCCGAAACTGTTTTTGGGAAAGATATTTTACAACATCCAAAATTAAAAAGAATTAAGTTTAATCCGATTAATGCCACATTATTGAGGAAATATTTAAGTCAGATTTGCATAAAAAATAAACATTTACTCATGCAGAATAACAAGTGGTCAATTAAAGATACATTCATAAGGGAATTATCACTCAATAGTGGTGATCTTCGTTCTGCAATAGCAACATTGGAGTTTTGGGCTACTTCTCATTCATACGTAACCTTATTTACAAGAAGAGAGTCATTATCATTTTTTCACATCATTGGAAAAATTATATATGGTTCCACTGAAATTCCTGATGATAATGAAATGATCAATTCTTTATTTCTTACAGCAAGGGACGTATTGATGAGTCAAAATTTTACACTTGGATTATTAGAAAACTATGGTAAATTTAATAGTGCAAAACTCCCAATCGAGTTAGGCTCCAAAATTACTGACACCTTAAGTGAATGTAATAGTTTTGGATCTAATTTAGAATTAACTGAATATTCAGCAAGAAGCATACGGCATAGCCTAGTAAACCACACGTTGGATGCTGAAAAATTACATGGTAAAGCAGCGTTTCCAAGGGAATGGAAAATTAGAAAGTCTCAAGATGAGTTTAAAGAGCAGGCTATTGATTATTCAAATGTTTCGTTGTACAAGTACAAAGTTTCGAAAGAATATAACAATATTGTACTCTATGATGGTTATTACGGTCCTTATATTAGAAAATTAAGAAATTACAAAAAGAAGTCATTAATTCATTTTATTAATAGCATAAAAGATGAAAAAAGGAAAAACTATATATTGGAACTAAATAATGATACATTCAAAATTGAGGATAACATAGATTTTTTGAAAAGAATTGGCGATGACCTCGGCACAACAGAAACTGTAGATGATATAACTGAGGTTGAAACTGAGGATGAACGTACATCAGTGAAATCTATTAATAACAAAAAGTATCAAAAAGATTATAGATTAGTGAAATTGAAAGAGTTATATGATGATGATGATGAGCTAAATGACGAGGCATATGAGGAAGAAGAATTAATGAATGACCCAATCGTTGACTCTGACATGGGCAATAGTGACATGGACGACGACGACGACGATTCGATCTATGAATTTTTGTCACAACAGAAGTCACAGCAGCCTACACAAGCTACACAAGCTACACAAGCTACACAAGCTACACAAGTAGCACCAATAACTAATATAAATGAATCACTTTCTGATTCAGATCTTGAAGATTTGTAACAATAATAATGTAAATAATGCATGATATAACATTATAACGACTACATGACGTTTTTCACGTTAAATAAAATTAGAATAGAAATATATATTACCAAACGGATTAATTAATACCAATTTGGATGACTTAATGGTGGGAACGGATTAAAATGGAACATTCGAAAGTTCAACTTATACTTTTTCTGATAATTCTTCTTACTCATTGCCTAAGCAAATTTAAGATTGAAGAGCATTTTGAAAGAATTCTGAATCTTCTTCCAACGATTCTTTAATAATATCCAAACCACCTTGAAATTCACCGTTAATATATAATTGTGGGAAAGTTGGCCAATCGGAGAACTTTTTCAAACCTTGTCTGACAGAGTCATCCTTCAATATATCAAAGAACCCAAACCTAACTTGATGTTCTCTTAGGATACCAACTATTTGTCTTGAAAACCCACATTTAGGTTCAGAAGGACTGCCCTTCATGAATAACATGACAGGTGCGGCTTGAGTCAATTTAGTCAACCTTTCCAAAAGTTCTTCTTCTGTTTCTTCTTCTTCATCCTCATCCTCATCATCACTAACTCTAGCTTCATCATTTAAAGCAGCAGAAGTAGAAGATGACCCTGCACCTAAAGCAGCTGTCTTACACTCATTTAAAGCAGAAACAAATTCCTTTGGATCAGCTCCTGACAATTCTTTCAAAACAGTTTCATTTTGAATGATGACGAAAAAAGGTACTGCAGAAACATTGAACAGTTCAGCAATTTCAGAATGTTCATCTGCATCAATAGATAAGAATTGAACATTATGGTTTGTTGGCTCATCACTTAATGCCTTTACAACATCATTAATAGCTTTACAAGGTTCAGCCCAAGTAGCATAAAAATACAATACAACAATCTTACCATTAGCTTCGGTAGTAGTCAATCTAGAGAATTGATCTTGATCAACAATATTAATTAGTGGCATTCCTAAAATATCTAAACTTTTTCAATTATTTCCTTTTATCTATTAGGCAATATCTCTATCTACCTTCTTTAGTAATATAACCTATTCCAATATTAATAATTAACGAAATGTGGAAATAATAATAATAAAAAAAAGTGATTAACTAAACCAAACTTTCAATATTTCTCCACCTCACAAAAGTAGCACTATCCTGAATCCTCGACAAGCCAACTAATGTTATCAATTTAACCTTCTATCTTTAGCAAAACAGCACACTTTCGTTGATTAATAGCACTCTTACTTGTACTTGACTACTTAAATTTTCCAAATGTGCTTAAATATTTCGAATCGAATTCTTCTTGCACATACAAATTCAACAAAGATATGATTTAAATGAGACAATATAATGCTAAACGCTGATCTATGATCAAATTATCATATATCAAGAGTGTTGTTTCAAGCGAACTGTCATTTACTAATTGATTTGGTCTTCTTTTAAATAGAATTATTAACATGAACGTTATAGTAATTAATATCACGTGACACAAGTCTTTTCTATTAGTATTTACGATATCGCAACGTCAAAATTGAACTTAAGAAGAGTTTCAATTGAGATGAAAGATTAAGTTGAAATAAAATAACTATTATATCGAGTTTTAGTTTGAATTCTTCCTCAAAGGGTTCTATAAGGTTAATTTATTGTTTCCAAGGTGTCAGGTTCTAGATGGGTCAGTTTCAATGTGCTACGTGCAATGAAAGCCAAGATGCAGAACAGATGATGAAACATCTGTCGTCAACGAGACATAAGAAAATTGAAGATATTCTAAGGGAAGAAGAGGTTTGTTGTGAAGAGTGTAATGATTCTAATATTCATCAATTGCAAATTATTCGTTTTGGTGGGTTTGATATGTTAGCTTTGTGTAATTCGTGCCTAGATAAAGAATATTCAGATAATGAAAGACCAACTACTTGTTATACTCTCTCAAATGGTTCTATATTAAAAAATTGGGATAATTATTTAAAAGTAAGAGATTGTACTTGTCAAGAATGTGGTGGAGAATCGAATTTGAACGTCAACACGAGGGGTAACATTCTTTGTAATCAATGCCTGCAGAAAAAGGGTTCACCTTCTGGTTATGAATCTGATAAGAGTGGTAAATTCGTTTACCTTTTGCTAGGTATAAAAGAGCCTAATGAGAGCCCTAATAGAAGATTTAAAAAGGAAACTAGGAGAAAAATGGGTCGAGGTAGAAGAGATATGAAAAGATCGAATGCTGGCAGTAAGAAAGCCAAGAAGCCGCTAACCATTCATGAACAAATGGCCAAGAGAGCTATTGAGATTAAAAAGATAAATAATGTCATTGAAAGTGATAGTTCTTTGAGTTTAAAGTCATTTAAAGGTATACGAGCAACTTCATCCTCTACAAAATTGGATACATTAAATAAAAAAGGTAAAGAAAGTAGAAACTCAAGATCGACAACAAGTTCGAAAAAAATATCCACCTATAATAAATCCACGGATTCTATTTCTTCTAGAAATAGTAGGAAGAATTCTCCTGTTTTGAATACCAGTTCTAAAGGGCCCAACAATAATGTTCAACAACAGAAATTGCCTAGTAGACAGAAAGTGAATAATACTCCAAGGGAATTCAAATTTTTAGATTCATCTGATTTTAGTGATTCAGAATTGTCATCTTCAAATATTTCATCAGATAAAGGAAAACAAAGAAATTCTAACAAAAAGAATGATAACTCTGACAAAATACTGTCTGGAAATAAACAGAATATTTCTAAAACTGGTATGAAATCTAATTCTAACGTTAAGGCCAAGCCTGAGGGAAAACAAAAGATAAAAACTCCAGAGAGCAATCATAAATTAGCATCTTATAATAATCCAGAAAGGAAATCCTTGCAGAAATATGATATTAAAGAAAGTGATGAAATAAAAAACAGGCCTAAAGATTCCAACAAGCAAAAATTGGTCAAAACAGAGGATAAAAGAGAAAACAGAATAACCAAAACACAAGAAGATAAGGTTCATCATAAATTAAATGATAACTCGACATCTAATCTAGAAGAAGGTATACATTATCAAAAGTTTTTGAAATATAAGCCTGAACTAACTTACAATGATCTAGAATCCTATTTGAATCATTTTTCATATGCCCTGTTTTTAGAACAGAAGCTTGAAAATGAATACTTAGAAAACTTTGGAATTATATGGCCAATGAAAGCTCAAGACCAAGGTTTAATTGCCGTTCTTAAACAAAGAAATAATGTCGAAGTAGAGAGACTGACATCACCGCTTTTCAAAAAAATGGGTAGGCTCCCTTTCTACAATAGACAATGTATTATGCTTTGTACTAAAGATGAATCGACTGTTTGGTATACTTATGTGAAAGAAGTCGAAGCTCAACGTGGTCAAATTATGATTTTATTGGAATTATTTCATTGGAATAAGCAACCGTTACCAAGAAAGGCGTCTAGTGACGAATTTTACTTATTACCATGTTCAGCACAAGCTAATAGAATCATGTTTGCAATGACTCGTATAAACAATCCAAATTTTATCGATTTAATTTTGGGACAAAAGCAAATTAAGCAACTTGATTTTAATAATAGGCTAAGATTTTCAAATGAAAATTTAAACGAATCACAAAGGTCTGCAATTCAACATGTACTAAATAACCATATCACGGTCTTACAAGGTCCTCCAGGTACCGGTAAGACTTCAACAATTGAAGAAATCATTATTCAAATGATCGAGAATTTTCACTCCTTCCCTATATTGTGTGTTGCCGCAAGTAACATTGCCATTGACAATATTGCTGAGAAATTCTTGTTGAATAGACCAAATATCAAAATTCTGAGAATTGTTTCTGAAGGAAAAGAGCCTCAGTATGGCCCTAATCACCCGTTGGGCAAAATTTGTTTACACAATATTGTCAATGAACAGTTGCCTGATCAAATGAAACAAAATTTAAGGAAGTTACGTTCTGGTAGAATTAATGATATTTCAAAAAATCAGATCAATAAACTTTCCACGCAACAAACCACTATTGCTGATAGATATGTTTCTCAAGCTCAAATCATATTCACTACAAACATAGCAGCCGGTGGTAGACAACTGAAGTCCATCAAGGAGTTACCCGTTGTTATCATGGATGAATCTACACAATCTTCAGAAGCCGCTACTTTAGTTCCACTTTCATTGCCAGGCTTAAGAACATTTGTCTTCGTGGGTGATGAAAAGCAATTGTCTAGTTTCAGCAATGTTCCCCAACTAGAAATGTCCTTGTTTGAAAGAGTTTTATTAAATGGCTCATACAAGAAACCACATATGCTTGACACCCAATATAGAATGCATCCAAGTATTAGTAAATTCCCAATCAAGGCATTTTATAATGGCGAATTAAAAGATGGTGTCACTATTAAAGATAAAGAGTTCCCAGGCATTAAATACCCATTGTTCTTTTACAATTGTAATAAGGGTAGAGAAGGAAAAGTTTTTAACAAAGTTAGAGGGTCAGCTGGTTTCACATATAATAATATATCAGAAGCGCGTGAAATTGTTAAAATTTTGTATAAACTTATTTTGGATAAGAATGTTCAAAGGGATGAAATTGGTATTATTACACCATATTCTGCCCAGAGGGATCTGCTGTCAAATTTACTGGTTAACGATAGTGTTATTAATCCTGAAAAAGTAGAAATGTTCCAGGATTTTGATGAAATTGATCTGTTGAATTCTAAAGCAAGCGGAAATACTTTAGAAGGACCAAAAGTAAATACAATTAATATTATAAATGGCATATTTGTTTCTACAATTGATTCGTTTCAGGGTCATGAAAAGAAATTTATTATATTTTCATGTGTTAGAAATAATCCTGAAAATAAGATTGGTTTTGTAAGTGATAAGAGAAGAATGAACGTTGCATTAACAAGAGCTAAGAATGGTTTAATAATAGTAGGTAATAAAGATGTAATGCTTCGTGGAGATAAAACATGGGGTTCCTACATTAGAGGACTTCAAAAGGTTAATTTAGTTCATGATAACTTGGATGTATATTAATTCAAATAACTATATATGTATTATTATAAACAATCTGATAAACAATAAAGATATTCGAACTATAATAATATAGCAGTGAGCAACTCTTGTTGATTAGCTCCAAAAATTATATATATTTAACTTCCAATTAACATTTTTTGAAGCAAAAAAAAGGTCCTACCCGGATTCGAACCGGGGTTGTCCGGATCAAAACCGAAAGTGATGACCACTACACTATAGGACCACTAAATTTTGTAACTTTTCTTAAAAGGTATCCTAACTGAGGCAAAAGGAATACCATATTTTTCTTCGGGAAATTACTGCCTGTCCTGTTGTGACTTTAACCTGGTGTATTATTTCGAGACTATTTCGAGGTTACTTCATACGAACCTTGAAGGTGAAGAAATATGTGTCACTACAAGAATGTTGTTACATGCTATTATGTTCTGACCTAGAAGGTTCCAGAATGTTCCTTATTTCCACTCACACGTGACTACTTTATAAGATGTTCATGACGTCATAGATATATCTATGATAATATAACATAAATCAATCTATTAATATGGTATACAATAACTAATCAGGTAATTACTAACAATCAGGTTATTGATTGTTTGCAATATTGTAGAACATTCTAGAAACAAAATAAAAAGAATATTATTGGTAAATTACCAATAAACTAAAATACTTGAGTGAGAGTGCAAGGAATTGTTAGAATTAATGATTAGTAATTACAAGATTGTGAGATCGAAGATTAAACGTATAAATACGGACACTAATCTCAAGATTAGGATAATCTGATTTCCAAGATTACCTTTACATATTTATATTATTATTTTATATTATATATAAAATCCTCACGGAGAAATATAATTTAAGAAATATGTCACCTATTAAAAATGATCAACAATTTCAACATATTAACATTGATATTTAAAGAGATCATTGTATATTATTGTATATTATTGTATATTATTTAGTATCTTACTTTGTACATAAAAGAATATAGAACTTTATTATTATTAACTAGTATATTTACTTTAACTTACAGATCTCAACCCTTAAGATCCTATAGAATATACGCTTACCAGCCTTCATTCTAACGTATACCAAATTCAATATACAATTAAATAATAATTAAAGGCCAAATAATACACTGGATACTCGAGGATAAAGTTTATGTCACTATTGCTGTTTTTCGTACAAGGTGAATGTTGTAACCTAAAATGTATGGTTCACACTAATGGGTTTCAAGGTTATGGCAATAAAGGTTATGGCAGTAAAGGTTATGACAGTAAAGGTTATGACACGTTGCAATTGTTCGATCGCAAATGTCATACTCGACCTTCTAAGTAATTGCCAAATCATATCATAAGAAGTGAAGTGCAAAGGCATCATAATTTATTATCATAAATAAATAATATTAAGATTATGAGATTGGATCTAAACATATAAAAAGGCATGACATTTTGGTACATCTAAAATATTGTTTATCTAAAATATTAATATATATTTATTTAGTTACATTTATAAGACACTACGGAGAAATAAATATAAATATTATATTAAAAACATCTTGTATCAATCACCAAAATGAATCAATCAGATATTACTTTTACATCTGAACAGTGAATGTATCAATTTCTCTCATATATAAAGGGAACAAATTTTCAGTTCCGATATATAAAACTACTTATGTTATATAGACTACTCTGCTATAAGATGAGGATCGAGTTACCACCCAGTGACCTCGGTAATATGTCAAGATCCTTATTCAACATATATCTACTTTATTGAAGCTTAAAGCTCTTACCATTTTGACATCTTTACCTTTTTTGGATAATGTTGAGATGAGTATAACCTACGTGTCACTTCATAATTCTGACATACCTCCTTAAAGACATATTTTTACGATATTATTAGCTGATCATCAACATCTTCTCTTTGTTCTTGGATTCTGATTCTTTTAGTTCAGTTATATGAACAATATCTTCGGGGTTTAAGTTGTTCTCTAAACATTCAATTAATTTCTTAAATTGATTTGTCGTTACTGGTATGGTTAAAATATTAGCAACATTAAATATACCAGATATATTTTCTATCACAATTATGCCCCTTCGAACTTGTTCTGAGAGTTTTGCTAGTTTCAGATCTAAAAATTTATCTCTTTTCTTGGATCTATAATCCTTCTTTAAAAACTGGACATTTGGCTTTAAGTCGATAAAAATATTAATATTAATATTATTGGATATTATTAGTTTTTCCAAGACTCTCTTCAATAATCTACCTTCCTGGAAGCCTTCATAAATTGCATCTAGTTCAGCTTCGGTAGATGACGCCCTAATTGAGGTTGTCGCTCTTGATATAACTTTGTATAGATTTCTGCCATACCAAACCATGACACCAATTCTAGATTTGAAATCCCATTCTGTACCTAAAGATGCATCTATTACTATATTTATAATCGGTTTGCTTACAGTTTCTCTTCTATAAATTAATCTTTGATTTTTTGTCGTTAAAAGATATTTTAATATTTTTTGAGCTATTTTTATCGATTGCTCATCTGGCGAATTAACTATTCTTGCTAATTTATTTGCAGCAAATGCAATATCATAACGACATCTTGTCATTATATAATTTATTATTCCTGACATTATTCGGAGTTTTTTTGTAATTTCCTTTTTCCTTGCTTCTGAAAGAGTTGGAATTACTTTATTTTTGTTATTGTAGCTTGACCAATGAGGACAGTTGTCGAAATTTATGTACTTTAGTTCATCGATCCAATCATTTTCTATACCTTTTAAGTATGTTTCCAATGATAAAGATATCTCTCCTTTCTTTATGTCATAGTATAAGTCCATTCCTAAAAAATTAGTTTTTAGTATACCTTTTTCCATGGTTCCGACTATTTTTAATTCAAAGGTTTCTTTTAGATTATTAATAAACTTTTTTAGTGTCATTTTGTTATTAGCGGCTATAATACAGTTAGAGACATGGACTGCGATGATAATGGTTTTTTCTTTATTCATGAACAAGCCTGGCGTATATTCCGTGTCATAGAGTGCACAACTATTTAGATATTTTCTTAAATGATCATTCCATTTTTTCATACTTTGCTTTAATCCATATAACGCTTTATTTAGTTGAACCACTTTCTTCGGTTCATACGGATGTGGTATATATATCACCTCCTTTAGATCAGCATATAGAAATGCATTATTTATATCTAAAGTTTGTATCACCATCTTGCTATTGTTAGCGATCATTAACAATAATTTTAAGGTATCCATATCTAACAGAGCGGTGCTAATGTCTCCATAAGTAGACGGAGTCTGTTGATCGCCACGACATACTATACGGGCTTTGTGTGTTCCATCCTGTTCAACAGTAAAGATAGTTTTAACTGGAATGATTTTTTCTCCATTAACTTGATTTCGAGGAATTCCTGCCTTTATATCAAACACCAACATACGTTTTAAATTACGAAGTTCCTTTTTATAAGCCTCTTGGAATAACTTTCTTTCTTCCATATTGGTATTTTTGGCGATTGCCTCTTTGTAGCACATGGATCGATTAGTATAAACTACTGGAACCTGGTATGGTAAAGGACATTTTTCTTGGTTTTGTCTAAGAGTATTAGATACTTTTGAGGTAGCAAAAGGTTTCCCTTTTTCTATGGGTTTTATGCCTCTTTCGAGATCCTCTTTTATTTCTTCATTAATCGTTTCTTCGATATATCCAAGAAATGACAAGGCATCTATATTATATGGATTTCCATGTTCTAATTGAATTAATTCAATAACATATTTATTAGTACGCTTACGTAAATCAGTGATGGCATACTTCTTTAAAATACCAAAATGTATATCCAATTTGATTAAGACAGAAGCATCTGAAAGTTGCTTTTCCAGATTAATAGAATTCTTGTTTAATGAAATATCTTTCCATAATATCTCTCTAAATGGCATTGTAAAAGTTTTATGATATTTTTTATCAATCTTATTTAATAAGATTATGGCCGAATTGACTGATTTCAAGAAGTATGCCATTTTTGGATCTTGGATAGTACTTTTAAGTATTTTCATGAGAACATGATTCTCAGCTGGTGAGATAATTGTCTCATTTGACAATTCTGTGATATCGTCGAAGTTATGTGCTCCAAGGAACTCCTTAAATTCTTCAAGCCATCTTGGGTAGTTTTTAATACTCTTTAACTTCGAAGTAAATTGATAAGTATCAAGACGACCATCGTATGCTATATCTTCACCTTTGATATTAACCAATCTAGAACCAATTGCCTTGTTATTCATTTTTGATGGTTCCTTTGTGACCAAGTTATTTGGTTCAGCCAAATCCTCAAAATCTAAAGATTCGTTGAACACTTTGATGTATTTTCTCACATCTGAGAGTTCATCCTCAGTTTCTTGTCTTTTCTTGATAATTTCCTCACTTCGAGGTGACAATAGCAATTTTGTTAATTCATCTTCAAGTTCGTCTTGTTTGTTGAATAGCAATTTAATGTAAGCGTTTATAGTAGGTTCGTGGATCAAATCTTCATCTGATGAAGTCCAGGAGGGGAAAACATGTAGAGAATCATTTGAATGTTTCTGTGCTGTATCTTTCATTATGTCAGGTTCTTTATTTATTTCCAAGGACATAGTTATTTAGTTGATATTGATTCGGTGTATTAAAATACGTGTACAATATAATATACACAGGGAATTAAATAATTATTGATATTGATCACGTGGGTACTTTCATATGTATTGTTTCAACATAGTTTAATACGAATGGATTGTAAGATCTATGACACCAGATAATAAGTGTTATTATCGTTCATACTTATAAAGAATAATAGTGACTGCTATTTGAAACAGTTGTATAGTATTGTATATTATTTACTTACTTTGTACATTAGAAGAAGGGGATATAGAACTCTTTAATTAATAAATATACTTATTTACAGTACTAATCTACCACCAAATAGACGAATAGAATAATTACCATAACAGCATTTATTCAACGTACAATTATTAGATATCTACAACTAAAGAATTCACAACAAAGAATACACATAATAAAGCCATATTATCATGTGTTACGTGGGTTTGTTCGAACGGGAGATTTGTACTTTAAATGTTATAACTAACTATGTATCAAACTAAAAGAAGTGATCCTGTTATGGAACAATTGAGTGAACAGCACGATTGAAAGGAAACCCTCAATACAGTAATAATAATCTACAATAGTTTTAAATAATAGTTATTTTTCATCTTTATAATTATCAAGGAGAGTAATACATAATATTGGGCATATTCACGATGCAATCATTCTTGTCAAGCTATCTTCGAAACAATACATACATATTAACTTAAGAATGTTCCATCGGAAATTACTAATTTTCAGGATATAAAGAGATTTTAAGTTTTATGATGAGTAGATATACGTCAAATAGGGATCTTGACCTATTACCGAGGTCACTGGGTGGTAACTCAATCCTCATCTTATAGCAGAGTAGTCTATATAACATAAATAGTTTTATACATTGGAGCTGAAAATTTGTTCCCTTTATATATGAGAGAAATCGAAAAATTCGTCTTGTGTGAAAAACAGCAATGGTGACAGTAACTTTATCCTCGAGTGTCCAGATTAAAGTCACAACGGAAGATGAATAAATCAGATGTTGAGAATAAATCTGGCCAGTAGTTGTCTCTAAATGCGACTTCATTTTGTTCTCTTCCACATGAAATATATGTTACTAGAAATATTTCATTTGAAAATATTACATTAGTTACTTCAGTCAGCAATAGTCGCTCTTTTGTTACCATTTTTAAAATAGTTTACATCATTCCATCCATATCCATACTGTTCTCTTATTCTTAGTTGAGTTGATGTACAGTGAAAGCAACAATATGCACCCATATACTCCGAGATGAGTATACTTCTTCCAATACTTTGTAAACTTCTATTTATTGGTTGCTTAATCTAAAGGAAACCATATGTATAGCTCTATTTTTGCTTCGATGTCGTTATTTTTCCTGTTTACGTACAGAATTAAAACCTCAAATGGCGACGGCATTAATGCTGTATGGTATGGTATATCCTGCGATTTTGAATTATATATGAAAGTTTATAATCAAATAATCTTTCTAGAAGATATAGAAAATAATAAATTTTATCTAGTTAATTATACTTCGTTACTCTCTCTTCTAATATTTTTGATTCCTTTATCAGTTAAGTAGCTTGAGGCAGTTTTGCTGAATTATTTTGAAATGTTTAACGAATAAAATTAATTTGAACTATGATTGAAATTTTTGGACTTTACAAATAATTAAAAGGTATATAAACAGATGTCGATATCACATTTCTTGTCATTACAAATTTTTAAAGTTCTTGAAATGGCAATAATTATCGGTTCCATTTTATTTTTTTTATTATAAAAAAAAGGCATACACTAATAAAGGTAATAATTAGTGTCATTGATATAAAACAGAAACAAAAGTTAATATAATATTTTAAAAATGGTCAACCAAGTAGGTAAATGTAATGATCAATGCAAATGTACATTGTGCCAAACTGCATGTTCATGTGGAAATAGTTCACAACCTTCAGCATGCGGTGACAAGAAATGTACATGCAAAAGCAACTCAAAATGCTGTGATAAAGATGATTGTATTGGTAATAGGAAGGTAAATTGTAGTTGTGAACAAAAAGAGACAGGTTGTTGTAAGAAAGTATCGTGTAGCTGTAGTGAAAAGTTATGTTCATGTTCAGCTAAATCAAAAGTCTGTTGCAGAAGTAATGTCCCAAAATGTGCTTGTAGAATAGAAATTTGTACCTCTCAATGTTCATGTACAATTAAAAGTTGTCATAAGAGCCAAGAAATATCATGTAGTTCAAAGGATGACTGTATCTGCAAAATAAACATATGTTGTAATTGCTGTGAGGATTCAGATTTATGCTTAAATAGACAAAAAGGGTGTGCTAATTCCAAAAAATGTTGTGATTGCTCCTCTGAAAAGGATTGATTTTGGTTTTTTGGGGGAATCCTTAGTTTTACCTTCATTTTCTCTCTTTCAATTATAACCTTAATATAATTGTTAGCTATTACATGGTTAATAACGATTGACTAATATGGAAGTATCTTAGTTCTTTATATGTTTAAAAGTTTATTAAATAGAATTTAATTACATAATATCAGTTTTGGTTTACAATTTAAACCAGTTTTATTTTTATGTTTCATTAAAGTTTTCTTATTCAAATCCATTATAGCTTGTTAGATGTTGAATTGTCAAGAATAGAAGTAAATATTGTCAGAATTATGAGGTAACACGTGATATATACGTATTACGACATTATTCATATAGGATAAAGAAATGTTACTTTACACGAACGTGTTATTTCTGACGTTAAAACTTTTCCAACACTTTATATAAGAAATGACAAGATCTTAATCGACACTTGTCATGTTAATTATATTCCCATGTGTATATTATATACTTTAATACACCGGATCAATATCAACTTATTAAGAATGTCCTTGGAAATAAATAAAGAATCTATTACTATGAACGATTCGGTAGAAAAACCACAACATAATTCTCTACAAATATTTATAGAGCATTTGTGAGATATTTCCTATATACGTCATTTGGCATAATAAATAATTCTATTGTTCACTTTTTTTGACTTCTTAGAGAGGCTGAGAACTTCAATCTGGAGGTTACTTACAGTTCATCATATTTAGGAAATATACTTTTTGTCAGAATGGTAAAAGCTTCAAGCTTCAATGTAAGTAGATATACGTTAAATAGGTACGTTGACCTATTACTGAGGTCAGATAGTGGTAACTCAATCCTCATCTTATAGCAGAGTAGTCTATATAACATAAGTAGTTTTATATATCGGAACTGAAAATTTGTTCCTTTTATATATTAGAGAAATCGATACATTCACCTTGTACGAAAAATAGCAATAGTGACATAAACTTTATCCTCGAGTATCCAGGTTAAAGTCACAACACTTTTCACCTAATATCAATTGCAAGAAGAAGATTTGCGGTTGTTTCATAAATTATTTTAGAATTTTTAATTTATACCAGGTGGCATTGTTATTTTAATAATTTTTATAAATTAATGGCAACTTGGCCGAGTGGTTAAGGCGAAAGATTAGAAATCTTTTGGGCTCTGCCCGCGCAGGTTCGAGTCCTGCAGTTGTCGAATTTTAATTTTTTGGTTAATTCTATGATCAAAGATAGCATAGTACTATATTTTCAACTACTTATGAACTTATAGTTCAGAAATACTAGAATCAGATACATATGTATCTATTTTATAAAATTCAATAGAGTTTATTTTTTTCACAAATATATTGATTGAATTTCTCAACCCATTTTATTATTATGATACACAAATTCAGAGTTCTGATATATAATACTAAATACTGTAATTATTTAAATCTTTAAAAAGATTTTTAATTTATTATCCCAATTAAAATGCTATTTTCTTTGAATTTCTCTTTTTATTTTTTAATAATATCTTTTGTTTTTCCATTTGTTCTTCTTCTTCTTCTTCAGAATCAATTTCCATTTCTTCTTCCTCTTCACCTTCAGA
>NW_001834593.1:0-41853 GCF_000150035.1 Vanderwaltozyma polyspora DSM 70294
TAAGGGAACTAACTAACTGATTCTTTTCGTTTCAGTGTTTATGGCTACTTTGAAATTCGGATGGGATAGATAACTTTTAAGAATGTTACTAATTATATAGTGGACGACGATAATAATTTACCAAGTTCTGAATTGAATTCAAGAGTAAAAAATATATCAAATGAAATGTAAAAAGAAGTTAAATTAAATGAAATCAAATCAAAATATCATGTTTGTTCAGATCGTAATAATTTTTTTTTAATTGAATTGAATTGAATTGAATTGAATACAATTCAATTCAATTCAATTTAAAGTAACATAGTTTTAGTCGATATGTATGCCCTACCATTTAAACTCCCTGTAAATTGTCACTACTAGTAGCTCTGCAATCGAAGCAAACTGAAATCAAAATAGTAATAGTAACAACTTGAACAACTACTTCTGTATCCCATATTTAAAAAGTTAAACACACTTTCTTTCGTATCATCTTAGAGATCAAGAAGAAACAGTTACTTTGTTAGTTAAGCTGCTTCAGTAGAAGCATTATTTTTTTTTTCCTGTTGGTTACTACAGTTGGGATGCTACTCACAAGAAGAAAAGCTGTAAAAGAGGGAGTTTTGTTCGAAAACGTTTACCATTATTTGTTCGTTCTTTTTTAGCATTTGGAAAATTACTCTTATATCCAATCTATCCTTAACGAACAAGTAAAATCCATATTGTAGTTAGTACTCTTTGAAGCCTTGGTCAGTTCGGCTCTTCCATGATTGCCTTATGCATCTATTCTTCTTAAGAGTAGAGGTAATATTTAGTCGGGATACCGTTGGTTAGCTCGGAAATGGTTTTATTTTAAACTAAATTGCTATTTTACACTATTTTATTACTCTTGTGGTTTTCCTGAACATCCTTTAATAGAACTCGGATGCTACTGTTGCAATCGTCTTCTTCTTTATTTGATCCATAAAGGAATATGAGATTTTACAGTATAGCTGTTAATGTTTCGGCTCGACTATTGATTGGAAAAGCTGGATTCCAATCACTTCCAAGGAGACCCGTCAAGGCATTTTTACTTATGGATGGGTTTGGGTTGGTTTAGGTTTTATTCTATAAATTTTGGAATTACACTATTTTATATCATATATAACTCTATGTCTACAATTTTCATTCCCGTATACACAAATCTTAGCTAAAGTCATATAAAATTTACACTAATTTGGTATTTAGCATGCTCTCTGCACGATCTTTGGTATATGTATATATATACCATATCTGTTTGAAAGCTTGCTATTTGTTGTTTTCGACAATATCTCTTGCTGCGTTTCTTTTCAGAGATAATTGGTTACTTGGGTGGTTGAAGATGCTTTCTCGTTTTGTTTTGAGGAACAGTCTTGGGATAGTACATCTGCCTTTGCCCAATGTTTCTATGCTTTTTGATTTGACCATTGGTTAGATTGTTTCTTTTTTACTAGTATTGTCTAAGGTTCAAGAAATGAATGCTTTATTTTTACCATTTGAGATAGTTTAGTTAATAACTCCAGATTTAAATTATAAGGGTAACTGATTTTTCAACTGAAGGGTCTTCTTACGTATCATTACGAAATACTTATTTAATAAAAATTCCCAAACATAATGCATTTATTTTCCATCCCTTGTATTGTCGCTTCTCTAATATACAATATGCTCTCTCCATATTCATTAAATAGCAAAAATAATACTTATTCGACCAATATCACTTTGCTATTTCTTATTAAAAATAAATGAAGCAAAACGCTAATAATTTTTCAATTTTGTTCGTAATTTCGTTGATAGTAGCTCCTGAATTAGATATATTTCTTGTACTATATATCTATAGTTATTTATTCATTTAGTAATTCATCCGTCATTACTTGGATATCTACTGTGAAATCTTAGCAATCCGTAGTATCCTTGATATAGGGAGTCATAATCCGTAATATAGCCATTTAATGGTGAACTGACGTAGTCTGTCAATGTTTCATTACTTAAATCTTCCCATCCACGCAATTTCCTTAATTTTAATAGTTCGTTAGCAGTCAACTGTACCAATGGTCTGGTACCATATTTCAAGGGCCCGACATTAATCCAATTTAGTTTATTATTACTTTTTGAATCCGTATTATTTAAAAAATTCGTTAATCCTTCAATGCTTTCAATATATTCAAACATGTTTTCTGCCGTATCGATAAAATAAGCAGTAACTACTATAATCTGTTCATATCCATCAATCTTATTGTTGATGATATCTAACGGCTGATATTCTCTGAAATCTCCATATAATGTTTTCAAATTCAAGGGTAAGTCTTCAGTTTTAGGTAATTGCACCTCGATAGGTCTTGCTTGTTTGTCAAGTGACATTTGGGATGAATAGTGTTGTGCAAATGGGTGAATTTTCACATTTTCTCCATGCTCTAGCACAAATTGGTTGACTAGATACATCAATGCAGACCATTCAATAGAATCAACGGTGTAGTTTGGATATTTTTTAGCCAAGCTGTAAGAAATTTTTCCAAGACCAGATCCTGGTACTATTATCAATGTTTTGGTATTGGGTTTTATCTCAATTGAATCAATTCTATCCATAATAAATGAAAGCAGTGGTTCTATTTCGCGGTTATAATCAGAGCTCCAGTCTCTACATAAGTGTGACATAGTTTCCACTACTCTACCTTGATTAGAGTTAGTATTCGCATGCAACGTTACCGGCGAATGATTATCTACTAATGTAGACTTGTTTTTCACTGAATATCCTAGTATTCCACAAAGCGTATTCAATTCGACATACAATTCGTCATTAGTGGTGTCCATGATATTCTTTTGTAACAATTTATTTAAGGTATGCTCAATTATTTTTTTGAGTACAATTGAATTATTCTCGATTGCTGTATCTACAGTTTGTATTTTCTCAAAATAATTTATTTTGGCTAACTGATTGATTCTATAGTTATTCAGTTGATTAGCACGTTGTGAAATGACACTATTCAAGCGTTTAGCTCGTATTTCATATTCCTTTAGATTGGATAACGTTTCTGAAATTTCTGATAGACTTATACCATATTTCCCAGGTGCCCTTCCATTGATACTAAACTCGTCATTTTTCACAAGTTTAAAATCAGGCAATCTGACTACAAGTTCCTTTGAAACCAGATTAGATTTCATTAGCATCTTTTCGATTTGTTTCTGAACCCATGAATTAAACGGTTCGTATTTCCTCAATATCGACATTGCAATTGCTAAAATAGTGAATAACAAACTTGCACTGATAGACCCCATTTTACTTTTACCTATCTATATTTTAAACCATTTATCAAACAGAGACAGATCTTGAAAACTTTTCTTTCCTAATAGTTATCCTAAACAACTGAACTAAAAGACTATTACAAACTTGTAAGGAAATTGTAGATTAACGTCAACATCAAGACCAAAACAACTTACCTACGTAATAAATTGAGAGCCCTGTACCTAACAATTAAAACGTCCTTTTATTCTGTTCTTGTTGCACCCATTTTCACTACAAATATTTACTTGATATTAAAATTCGATGCTGTTGATAGTTTCGGATTTGGATATTCGAAACAAAATATATTTTATGAAGCAGCAAGATTGCAGTAATAACCATAAATTGCACCTTGAATAAACGATATCGATATTAGAATAGACACCTCTTATATGGTTGCTTGGGAAACATATTGAATTTGAATGAGATCTTCTATAAAATTAGGATATGTTTATTTAATCTTTATGTAGATATATAGGCCAATATGTTATAATGTCTTGATGAAATAGATATTTAAATGAATGATATTGGGAAATTAATATGGGTATAATGGTATGATTTAATTCAAAATTGAAGTGTATGTAATACAATGTATTATAATGAAGGGAGAGTTAAAAAAAAATAGGTTTACGAACCAAAATTAAAATTAGAATATTGTTTATAGTTGATGTTTATAAATTGATGCGACAATTGAAATGGTTGAAAGCAGTGTTTTTACAGCTATTGTTGTAGTTGTTGATGATGTTAGTATTAATTATGCTTAGAATTTGTTTAAACCATTCTTGAAGATAAATCTTGAGATGATTCTTTAACTGAACTATTGATATCATCAACGTTATTGAAAATAGTTTCGGAACGAACAGCACCTATTTCTTCTTGTTCAATTTCTGCAGGATGTGATTTCATCTTATGCATGCTATTTTGACTAGTATGTGCTGTATGCATACTACTTCTTGATAGCTTACGAGATAAACGAGATAGACCAACAGGTTCACTAGAATGACTAATATTAGAAAGGGTCTTTCTTAATTTGGCCTTTTCTTCATTATCCTCTAATTCCTTTTCACGTTCTTCTTGTTCTTTCTTCATTGCAGCCCAACCAAATTGAGAAACATTTCTCAATTTAGCACCCCATCTTTCAAATATCCATGGAACAGGAACCATTACAACACAAATCAATGCGAAAAGGGTACTGGCCCACTTAATCTTTAAGTTTTCATACATTTGGATAGTGAACAATGGGAAAACACTACTAGTGATATATCTTAACATATTATTAGCAGCGATGACAGAGGCGACATATAGAGGTGGGTATGCTAAGGAAAAGTACATTAAGACACTGAAGAAAATTAAAATCAAACCGAAACCAAATGGAACACCAGCAGCAATTGGTGCCATCCAATGGACATCAGGTCTGGCTGTCCAAGCTTGCCAGAATAAAGCAACTGGCAAAGCAATAGAACCAATCTTACAACAGATTAAAAATTTTTCCGGAACAGGAGGCAAAACATTACCATTTTCATCACGGTAACCTCTTAATGGAGCTGTTCTTAGAGTTCCTGAATTTTCAAGTGGTGGAGTTCCTTCTGGAGCAGCAGGGAATAAGTAACGACGATCAATCCATAAATACAGCATAGCACCTAGCCATAAGCCTACACCAATACCAATAAATGCTAAACCAGAGACACCGTAAGACATTTGGTAGACACCTCTATAAATGACAGGGTAGGCTTCAAAGAAGGCAAATAAGACTGCAAAGATGAAGGCAATGTAGATACTAAAGACCAATACAATTGGTTCTACAACCAACATTTTTAAAGGACGTAGGATAGTAATAGTGAAAGTAATCTTTAAAAACATTTTGTATTCTTCCTTTGTAGGTTTCTTTAGTTTAATGTTTCTCTTTGCTGCTCTTTTCTTTAGGATGATACCTTTGTGAGTTTCTGGCATTAGAGCAATAAAAGGTAAGATTAAACCACCGGCGATTAATTGAATCCATTCAGCCCAACGCCAACCTTGTGATTCACAGGCGAAGCCACCCATGACTGGACTAATGACAGGACCCAAAAATGGAGCCAAACAAAAGAATGTTAATGCCACTGGGACTTCATCTAAATCAAAAACATCTAAAATAGTACCAGAACCAACAGATAGGGCAGGAGATGCAAAGACACCTGAAAGAAATCTTAAAGGTAAAATAATTCTCATATGACCATTAGCTAAACCCACACCCATTGTGAATAGCATTGAAATAGGTAGAGAGAAGAAATAAACTGGTTTACGGCCAAAGACTTCACTTAAAGGAGCGCCAATAACGGTAGAAAGACCTAATAAATAAAAGGTCAAACCGGCCAAAGCTAAAGTTTGATTAACCTTGTATCTAAGTACAATTTCTGGGACACCAGAAACATATAAAGAAGAACCCATTGTGACTACTAAACATAAGATAGCAGCCACCATACAAGCGTACCATTTTTTCCAAGTTGGCCAATTATGTGGGTTATCTAAATCACCAGGACCATCCCAATCTAAAGTTTTTGGATCAACTAGTTCATCTTCTTCATTTATGGATACTATATCAGTAGGGACATGTGAAATCTTCTTCTCCGTAAATACGTTATCGTTCATATCGTTACTAATTTCTTCTTTAGATGAATTTGAATTTGAATTATCGATAGTAGAATTTACAGAAGCTGTAATGTGCGGTACAATTCCATCGTCTTCAATTTTATCATTTTTCAAAGAACTTGAGTTCGTCTCAGTGTATGAACTCATCTTTGTCTTATTGATCTATTATTAAATAATGAAATATCTTGGGATAAATCTAGCAAAAAAATAACAGAGAGATTCAGTACTATCGGAGTGGGTATGATCGAATATAAGATGAGGGAAAAATGAAGATAAGGGTACCAGGGACAAAAACACTAACTATCGATAATTATATATTATATATATATATATATATATATATATTTTAATGTAATGAAAAAATGATTCTAGAGCAATGTAAACAGGCCAAAAATAATGCTTGAAACTAGTAACCAATACGAGCTCAATGAGCAATAACTTAATTCCGTAAGGGCTTAGACAAGGGATAGATAGAGATGTATGTTTTGATATTAAATTTGACTTTTAATTAAGATTGTGTGTAAGTAAGTATCTCTAGGATAGGATAAAATAGGAAACAGTTTCTGAGCGACAAGTGGATTAGAGACAGAAGTAGGTATAGAATGAGTAAATGTATAATGTAGTTGTAATTGCATAATGTAGTAGTAATTGTTGAAGAATTGGAAACTTGTCTTCGAAGAAGTTTTTGATAAAAATACTCTCAATAGTTTAAAACTGATATTGCTGAAGCAAAATCAGGCAGGAAGAGGAGTTGGATATCTAATATTCTATTCAATTTAGTTCGAATCAAGGTAAAACAAAAAAAAAAAAAAAAAAAAAAAGAAACAGAAAAAGAAAGCATAAAGAAAACAAAAAAATTTGTGGGATGTGTTCGAAATTGTTTATCTTTTTGTCTTTTCTTTTTGTTACCGAATTACGATGGATGAAGGAGGGGCAAAGGTAGAGCGGAATCGCAGGGCCGTGAAAAAGAAGCACAGATCGATCAAGAAAAATTAAGGCAGAGGGAAAGATAAAAATGTCAACAGAATTGCAAGCGGGAAGAATGGGATGAGACGAAAAACGCGAAGGAATGTTTGTACGGTAACGGGGATAATACTTGTTCCCATGAAAATATATATATATATAGCAAAAGAAATGGTATCGTTAACAATGACTTTCTTGTTGCCAAGTGTTACTAAGACGTCAAAGTACAGAAGAGCTGTATTGCTGTATTTCCCGATTCTGTTTGTTCTTCATCTATTTTTCTATAGTGTAAGATTCAGCTTTCCGTGGAACTTTGTTTTTTCGGTATTGTCTTTTACTCTTAGAAACACTACACTGCGAAATGATTGTGGGTGTGGTAATAGTTGTGTCCAGCATTTCTCTAAAGGATTTAATGATTTTGTTCGTTCGCTTTTTCTACTCTAAGTATATTTACAATTTAATTGTGGGTTTGCACGATCTGTTCGTTGTTGTTGTTGTTGTTGTTGTTGTTGAAGATTTCTTATCCACGGATTGGACATCATATCAAAAGATACCTGCCCATAATGTACGGTAGACATTTCCAGAAGTTGCCTGTTCGGACATAATTTTGGAAATGGATTAAGGATACACCGGTGCGTCTTTCCTCTTCATAAGAGATATCTGGATCGGCGATAATCAATCTATACCTTTTTTTTGTGCAATTTTTGTAAATGTTCATACAGGTATCCCTCTTTACCATATTTACATAGCTAGAGGGATAATGTTTTCATCGGAAGTGATAATATTATCACCGACGGAAACACAATTTGTCTCCAGAAAATCTTGGAAAGATTCCCTTTTTCTTCTTATTGGTCGCATTGCAAACAAAAACAGAGTTTCCTTTCCTTTTTTCGTCATTGCTTTTTTTGTTGCCTAACGTTATTGCTGTCCCTTATGGTCCACAATAGGACAGCATAGAGGTGAACAAGTGGGAAATTTGAATCTTAAACAGAAAAAAGGAGTCTCTTTCCCTATCTTGTTGCCGAGATTTCACCTACCCGCTATACGTAAATTCAACAAGTTTGTCATTTTTCTCTCTTTGTATTGTATTTTTGTAGATAAAGGAACTGTGTCTTACTTTGGTTACTAAACGAATTTGTTTCCTATTTCGATGATACATGTAATTTGGATATTAATATGTCACTTTAAGTACTACATCCCTCTAACTATTTAGTCAATCACTTTGATCAGCCGAATTAGCTTGAATGGTCGGAAGGTTAATGATTATTTCTTGCCCAACATCGATTGGAACTATTGCCTACTTGGTACAAGACCATTTTCAAATACATTTAGGCTCTCTATAGAATAAAATATTCTATTATTAGCATTTTCTATAATATATTTATCTATATTTGTACGTAAACTGATTTTTGTTGAATACAACAAATTTATTATATCTTTAATGATGTCCCATTGCCTCATTCAGCATAGATTCCTATATGTGGCTAACTGTGATTTAATTCAGCCTTTAACAATTCCTTATTTTCATTACGGTCATCAATAAATTTAACTGTATCCTCAAATAACTTGTCAACATTCTTAATTAAATCTTCGTAAAATGCACTACCATCACGAATACTCTCTTTTACTTGCTCATATATCTTGTATGAAGCTTGCCAATCTTCGATATATATTTGTAATGGCGTTAATCTGTGATTATCTTCTTTTTTAACTTCTTGATTTTGAGCCTCATAATCGCTTAATTCTTTAATAATATTTCCGTTTATACTCTTCATTTTGGTAATCTCGTCTAAGTATTTGGAAAATTTTTCTAAATGTTCTTTAAATTCACTTTCAAACGTAGTTTGTCCATTCTTCTTGTACAATTCGATGATTAACGGTAATATCCTATGTTTGGATGAAAAATTAGCAGTTTGATCGATTATTAATTCTCTACGCCTTATCTCATTACCAATATCTTTCAATAATCTATGTTTACCAATATCAGATCCCCTCATTTCACCTCTAGGAATCTTATCCATAGGCGTTGTTAACAAATTAATATCAATTAAGTTATATGTTGCCAGATTATCATTATCAATGTTCTTCCCATCTTGTGAATAGCATCGTAATTTATTAAGTTTATCGTAAAATGTCTTATTTACACTATCTGATTCAGGTAGCCTCCACCTTAATGTACCAAAGATAAGTCTTAGATCTTTGTCATTCCGAGATTCGTCATTCAGCATCTGTTCAATTTTATTTAATCGTTCTCGAATCAATTCGTTATATTTATTAAATGTATTAAACGATTCCTTACATATATTTATCTCGTCTTCATTAACAAGCTTAATGGTATCAGGAATCTTATCACGTGGGATTTGGCTATTTAATAATTTATTCAATGCTTCGATAGGTTTGTTAATATTGTTTATAACATATTCTTCTTGTCTTTCATTATATGCGCTGGCTGCATCTAATACAAAGGTAGGTAATAAATCTTTGAAAAGTGTATTTACTTGAATACTATTCAAATCATCCTCGATGTCAACAATTTTAACTAGTGCGGTACCGCCGTTAATGATATCGATATTCGTTGGAACTTCTTCCAGATATATAAAATCATTATCTCTTCTTGACTCTTTCAATAATGTCTCAATTCTTTCACGAAATTCAGCAGCTTTCTCTAGTTTACAATCAGTTATTACATCTAGAGCAACCTCTAAAGATCTGACCATTTCACCATGTCTTTTCTGGGTTTCCAACTGCAATGCATTTCTATAATATGCAACTGCTTTGAAATAATCACTCTTATCAATGAGAAACTGACTCCAATCGCCACGTATTAATTCGCTTTTACTAGAATGTTGAGACGCTTCCTTGTAAAGATCACAAGTTTGTTGAGCAAGCTTTGAAATTAACGAATCCTTATGCTTATCTATCAAAGCACGGAACCAGAACAATTCCTGTGCTTCTGCTAGAGTTATTGCAACTAGTGCTTCACCGGTGCTCCTATCGATAACAGGTTCTTTAGTCTTATCTAAATTTTTCAATACGTATGAATAGTATCCAGCACTAATTTGCAAATACGAACATGCTTTCTTCAAACCTTCTTTAGATTGATCATTATATTGAATAGCCAATAATGCATAGAGTGCCCCTATATTATATAAAATATTCAGCTGTTCAAATTTAATATCATATTGACAACTTTTATAAGACTTTTGACATAATGTTTGAAACCATGTAAATTCGATCTGATCTGATGGTATTTTTTCAGAAAATTCAACTAAATGTTTATAGTATTGTTTTAACAGCTGTAATCCAGGCTCAGATACTCCTGGATCAATAACTGAATCACGCAAGTTAGCTAATTTCAATATATCCTCTTCAAAGAAACTAGATGCTTGATAAGAATTTGAATCAATTACTTTCCTTAATGCCGATGCAAAATCAATCTTTAAAGTACGCTTAAAAGGAACAGTCAAAATTTCACTCATTTAAAATTAAATTCGTGGTACCACCAACTATTTCAAATCGACCATATATGCTCTCAAATGTAAAATAAAACCTATTATTCACATAGAATCTTCATCTTATATTCAATGAATATAAATTTCGGTTTTTAGTTAATTTTATAGTTCCTAATTCTGATATTCCCGAATGATAAGACCCGTTCATATATATCATCAAAGTTAAAAACAGCGACAGTAATGATGATTTAGTTAATAGTCTTATTAATTAAATATATAAATATATATTAAAAGGTTCAATGGTCTACAATGATTCTATATAAATTAATGCTAGTGTTTTTTGTTATTTATTATTATTGATGGTGGCAACAGTAGTGGTCAAACTAGTAGTAGCAGTAGTGGTAATAATAGTATTATTACTGTAATAGTTATTATTATTATTTAAAGTTCTTGAGTTTAATTGATACCACAAATTAAAGAGATAGTATAATAAAGACAAAAATAGAAAATTGTAAAACCACATATTTATTAGAAGTAATGAATACTACTTAATAACTCGACTACTAGATTGAAGCGAACAATTTACCTCTAGAGCCTGGTAGTTCAAAATCTTCAGTGGCATCTTTAAAATTATCTTCTTCATTCTCTTTATCCGTTTGTAGCCTGTTTTTATTACTTGCTATACTAGTTGCAGGTGTCAATTTTAAGGAATTAGATCTAGCTAAATCAATTTTATCCAATCCAACGATTTCATCTTCATCAGGATCTTGAATTTTATTGACTTCAGTGCTTATACTCTTTAATTCACTTAATAAGAATGTAATATTGGTAACTCTAGATTTCAAAGATTCGGTGCCTAGGATAGTATTTTCCTTGTCTTGACCAGATGGATTCTTTTTAAATGCTATTCTTAAATCTTTAATTTTAGGGCTCTTTCCTTTGAAATTATTTAAAGACTTGGAATCAGATGATAAGCCCATCATACCCAACATTGCCGATGAAGTGGTTGGCGTTGGAGCTGTAGAAGGTTGGCCAATAACACCACCAGAAAACGATCTTTGAACAGATTCACTTAATGATCTTGTCATATTCGAATCTGTTGTCAAATCAAAAGATGATAAATGAGATGGACCTTGAGATAATATAATTTGGATTCCTCTTTTACTATATTTGTTAGTTCCTGCGTCTGAATAGAAATTCATCAAGTCATCACTACTAAACAGTAATCCATTTTCCATCTTATATTTAGTTTGAACCTTGTAGTCATCAAGATTTAAAAAGGTAGCAGCTTCTTCATGGTAGTAGTAATAAGCGGGCTCTGGTTCATTGTAAATTTCTAAAAAGTAGTTCAAACCTGACAGTAGAGCGATATTTGAAAATTTATTAAATACCTTTCTCATCATTATTCCTTGTTCTTCATTACGACTCATATCCACAATAATTTTGAACAATGTAGAGAATAAAAATCCAGTAGCAATTTGATCATCGACAATATCAAACAATGAAAGAACATTATTAATATCATCGTTTATAAAAGGCACCAATTCCAAGAATAGGTCTAAACCAATACAAGGGTTAGAAGTATTCCTAATTATGTTTATTACATCATTAACCAATATGGATTTGTTGATTTGACTTGTATCAATTCTCAACCTAGTTAATAATTCATATAACATGTCAGAAGTTTGTTCATGATAATATATCTTTTCATTCAAATCAGAAATCGTTGTATAGCATTCGTGTACAATATTGTCGTTTTCAGCATTTTCCAATTGGAAAGCTAATAATTTTCTCATGATATCTAGGACACTTAAACCTATGATACTTACATTAGAGACCAATAACGAAGATATTAATTTCAAAGTAGTATCATAATTTGTTGATTTTTCAGATAATTGTCTTACCAATAGAATGATTACAATATATCTCAATTGAACTGGGATCCCTTCGCAGATAAGCTCTAATAGTTCTTTATTTGGAGTCACTTGTAATTGGGCAAGGACTGCCCTTAAAGCTAATGTCAATTTGTCAGTTTCAGTAGTATTGAAGTAGGATTTTAAAACTGTTATTGAAGCATCACTAGCCAAACTTCCATCAGTTAAGGAAATACCTGTGCGAGTGTGGGTTCTGCTTAATTTCTTGGTTAAAGGCAGTGATGCTGCCGAATGTAAACTTGTTGTTTTAAAATTCGGATATTTTTCTTGAAATATCAACAAAGTATAATGTACAGATTTAGTTATCAAATCACATAATTTTGGATTTCCAGCCAAACAAGTTGTATAAGAAATGTTCAGACAGCCTCTCAATAATAGATCGTCATTATGTAATTGATCTTTAACAATATTAAAATATAATTTTGTAAAATCTTGAAACATTTTCACGAATTCAGTGTCACCACTGCATAACGAATCGTCAATATTTTCACATATACTTTTGAAAACATCGGCGATTAATTCCAAAATTGAAACGTCATTATTTATACCAACATCCTGTAGAATTCTATTTAAAATGAAGATAAAATCCTTAACAAATATATTTAAATTTTCCTTACAATGAATGACAATTCTATCTAGCAGAGCCAATGTCACAGATATATTTCCAACACGTCTGTTACGTAAATCACTGCTACTTCTCTTAACCATGTAACTACTAACCTTTTCTAATTTGCTACGTCTGGAATTAACATAATAAAGCAAATAAGCAGTCTCCGAAGACTTGGGCTTTTTATCAGTAGTTCTACCATTAGGATAACAATTATTCACCAACTTCTGGTGTTTTGGTGTATAGATAAACCTCATCATCTACTAGTAAGTATATTCCTGACCAACTTATCCTTTAATGGAAACTTGTGATTAATTCCTAAAAAATTCCCCTGATAAATTCAATTAACTATCTCTTGCTCAACAGATCAAAATATACCCAATAAAATCGGGAAACAATAATCTAGCCCAATAGATGTTATACAGTTCTACAACTACCTCTGTTATTGTTCAAAACCATTCCATTCTAACTTTCTAATCAAGTTCGAAGTTTCGAACTTGATTACTTACAATTTTCGATTTTTAGATATTTTCAAAATATTTTCAAAATGAAATTTCGATACTTGTACGGCATTTTCTTCGCACATTTTATTAATTTTTTTTACATTCCAGTTCATCAAATTTGCTTCAATTTTAAAGGATTTCGAAAAAAGTGGTGATAATTGTTAGTATGATTTTAAAAGCCAAGATGATGAGATGAGGTATGATTCTATGAATGATTTTTTTAATAGAGGTGATTAGGTTGTTATTAATTAGTTGGAATATTTTTGTATTGGGTATTTGGTAAAGTGAGATAGGAGTGGTATAATGGCACCTGTTCCTATTTATATAAAGGGAGGTGTTTGGAGTAATGTTGAAGATCAGATAGTTAAGGCAGCTATTCAGAAGTATGGGAGTAATAAGTGGGATAAAGTTGCTTCTTTGTTGCAGAAGAAGTCAGCTCGGCAATGTGAATTGAGATGGAAGGAGTTCTTGGACCCTTCTTTGAATTTTGCTAGTTTCAGTGAAGTTGAAGATCATAAACTGCTATTGTTGGTACGAGAATTACCCAATCAATGGAGAACTATAGCTGAGCGTATGGGAAGACCTGCTCAGGTTTGTATCGATAGGTACAATAAGTTATTGGGGGTTGCTGGAGATGATGGAGGGTTGAATTTGAAAATTGGTGATGTTAATCCCATTGCCGAGACTCAGAGGGCAAGACCTGATGTTGCGGAGCTAGATGAAGATGAACGTGAAATGGTAGCTGAGGCAAAGGCTAGATTACTCAACACTCAAGGTAAGAAAGCTACAAGAAAAATACGAGAGCGTATGCTGGAAGAGTCGAAGAGAATAGCACAACTCCAGAAGAGAAGAGAGCTAAAGCAATCCGGTATTGAGACAAAGATTAGGAAAAATAAGAAAAGGTATGCTGATGAAATTGATTATAATGAAGATATACCTTATGAACAAGAGCCTCAGCTAGGGATATATGATACTACTAAGGAAGATCAAAGGGTAGAATACGAATTGAAATCTTTCGAGAAAAAAGTGAACTATAGAGGATTAAAAGATAAAAATGAAAAGAATCTGGATAAGATTATAAGAAAACGGAAAAATGAAGGAGCACAAGTTAAAAAAGGTTCTATAAGGGCTAATGATTCTGTTCTTACTAATGAATACAAGAAACCAAAGTTAGAACTTCCGAAGCCAGGTCAAATTATGGAAAACTTAAATGTAAAAACTGAAGAACAGAAAAAAAGAATATTGGAAGCTCAAAAATTAGGTTCTCTATTATCTGCTGATGTAAAAGGTTCTAATGAATCAGTTACAAGTGTTATCGTTGAGAAACCAGTGCAACAAAATAGATTGGTGAAAAAAGATGATATTATCGTAATCACAAAACTATTTGCATCATTACCAAAGCCTAAAAATGACTTCGATATTATTTTGGATGAAGATTTCGAAGAATCTGCTACAGAAGAAGTGGAAGAAATAAGTATAAAAACGGAAGCGGAAGTCATTCCAAAATATGAGCCAATTGCATTAAATATTGCATGTCTCGACAACGAGAAATTGCCAACCCCAGAATTTATAGAAAACCCAAAAAATGCCCTGGAAAATAATTTCAATGAATTAGTGGCATTATCGATGAACAATACAAAATATATTGATGAAGATGGATTAGCTACATATTTGTCACAAGTAGAAGAATTGATGGGAAACGAACCTAAACAATCAAAAGAATTGAAAATTGAATATACTGACGATAAATCGAATACTATCGAAAGCTTAAAAATGAAAATCAATGATAAAATCTCGCATATTAATTCATTGAAGGAATCATTATTATATGTGAATCCATTGCAAGAACAAAACAATTCAATTTGCAGAGAATTATGTAGTAAAAAAATCCCATCATTACGTGAACTTCAACACAACTATTTTGTATATTACAAGATGTATCAAAATGAATCTAAAGAAATGAATAAGAGAAATATTCAATTAAAAGAATATATCGAGTCATCGACATAAAACTATTTGCATAAATGTGTCACCGTTCTTTTACGTCGTCTCAATCATTGTCATTGTCTTTGCTATTGGCTTGACCTACATCGTATCAAAACATCAAAATTTGCTTAACTATGGATATTTTTTCGTGAAGGCTTTTTTTTTCCTCTTTCTCGTACTAAGTATGTGCGATATGGAAAAAAAAAATAAACTGACCAAGAAAGAACTTAACGTTAACAACGTATTAGCCAACCTGTAATGTTAAAAGAAAAAAATTTTAATAACTGTATTGGGTGTTTAAGTTAAGGTTATGATTGGGTTGTTTATTGATGTTTTGGGTTGTGTGATTTAGAGTTTGTTTGATTGCTTGTTTTCGGTTCTAGAAGCTGTTAAATTTGAATTATAACTTTACGTTTTAATAGGACTGATCAAGATTATTTTTTTGTACAGGTACTAAGAAGAAAAATTAAGCCAACTTTGTTTGAAATATGGTTAGATATACTGTTGATGAATTATTCCATTTAAAGCCAACTGAATCTTTGCCAGTTCAGTTTGATGCAGAAGAATTCAAAGCTATTATTGAAAAAGTTAAGCAAATTCAAGCTTTGAAAGAAGAAGAATTCAATGCTCATGGCGGTCACTTCAATCGTAGAAGATCATCTCATCACCACCATGGTAGACCAAAGGTAAAGCACACTAAGCCAAAGGTTACCACTGATTCTGATGGTTGGTCAACTTTTGAAGCTGCTAATAAAAAAGTTAATGAAGATGAAGAAAGTGAAAATGTTAGTGTTGCTGTTGTTCCAGAAACTTTGAAGGTTAAGCCAAACAACAAGAATATCTCATCTTCAAGACCTGCTGATAACAAGGACATTATTGCTGATAAGCAAACTCATAGTTTCAATGCCTTTGCCGCTTTGGAGAGTGATGAGGAAGAAGAAACATGAGTAATGCAATCATTATTCTTCAATATGATACATATATAAATTGTTATATTTGATCTTTATAATAGACAAATTCTTAATTAATATAATTAGTTTACGATAAGAACAATTCAAATTTGTTTTATAGTTCTTGTGTTTATGTATATATGACTTCTGATGAATCAGCTTACAACTTATCGAGAAGAGCTAACCATTACACTTGGTATGGAATCACTTAAAATTCATAAAGTGGTGAGACCCTTTTTATACATTGCGAATATATAAATAAGAATGGTATATTGATTCCCAATCACAAATTCCATCTCAGCAACCTCAGCTGTGGTTGCTGTTAATAAATAGGTCGTCGTTATCTGGACAGAGATCTGTGAAAACCCTGAAAATGGATGAGTTTTCTGCCAAGACAGTATAATTGGATTCCTCACTACAGTTACCATCCAAGAAATCAGCATTATTTAAAGATGTGGGAAGAATTATGACCAATTGTATCAGATTGAATCGAAGAAGAAGAGAAAGGCTTCCCCCTCTTCAACAGCTGGAGATACATCTTCCCAAGGAATTTATCTACCATGTATCATAATCCTATTACAGAGAAACTGTAACACTTGTAGCATCTAAAAAATCTTGCTCATTTTAAACTTCAAATAATGAAATTTAACAGTAAGATGACGCCATCAAGAACACATGGAATTGATACCCCCCTTTAAAAGAGAAACTGTAATAAACAGTAGAAAATATATATATATATTCCAATACAAGAATAACCATAAACTCTAAAAACAATAAATTATCTATCTTATATAGACTGCAATAATTAAAGTCTATTGATCAATATTCGATTAAACCTAATCATAAATTAGAACATATTTCATTCATTATGACAAAAATTTGATATGGTAAGACTTCATAAGAGCGAAATAATCAGAACGTTATGAGTTCTGATTTTTTCGCTAATAAAATTTACAAGCACATACTAAACCTATCTTGCATCCATAATAATTTTCGTTAACTATGTATGGGAGGGCATGGACAAAATTTAAAAGATTTGAGAAAAAAATAAATTTATATAAAAGGACAAGGTTTTGAGAAGTTGTTTAATTCAAGGTTTGTTTCACTTTTTATTTATTGCTAATTGATTTATTTTCTTTTTATTGTTTAAATTTAAAAGAAGTACACTAAAAAAACTGAAACTTCCGGAATACCAAGCTTAGACATACTACACCTCGATATGTCAATAAAGCACAAATGGCTGGAAGAAGATTAAAATTTCCTAGCTTTCCAGCAATGGAATCTAATCCAATTTTCAAGTTTCTTTTATTTGAATATTGGTTCGCTCTAGGTGTATATTCTAAATCTTATTGATTTTTGTCTGTATTTGTAGTTCGTAAAATTTTACTTATTTTAGGCAGATTAATGCCGTTGAAACGTTCGTCTTGAAGCTTGTTTTATTAAAGTTGTGAGTGAAAACTGATACAATCATATATTTACAAAATTATATAACTAACGACATATGTGTGAGAATGAGTGGAGATACATACATACATATTGGAATAAATGACGAATTTAATATAGGCTTTGAAATATCTAGCAACAAAATGCACAACTTTAAATAAATATCATATTAAGACTGTTAAATGAAATCAGTAAAGTTGAATAAGGGAGTAGCAAAGAAATAAAAAGGTTAAAAAATTCAAAGGCATATGAATTTATGATGTTACAAAAACTACCATATAATAATAATAATAATAACAATAATAATAATAATAAAAAAAAAAATAGTATATCAATGAAAAATGATAATAATGAGAGTCTCGAATGTTTATAAATAAACCAATAAAGTGTAATACATGAGGTAAAATGGTAATAATAATAATAGTAATAATAATAAAAATAAAAATAGTAAAAAAACAAAATAACACATACACAATTGGAAACCAATCGAAAGGGTAATAATAACAAAAAGTTACAAATGCAAAAACAGATTCTTTTGTCTCGGTTAAATCCGTCACTCCAATATAAATATATACATCTTGGAATAAAAAAAATTCACAATAAAAGGGGAAAGGAATAAATAGAGTTTCTAATGTCTTGGATGACCAGTAACTTCTTGGGACCAGCCAGGAATATCCAAACCACTGTTGTATAATTTTCTATCACTAACTACAATGTTCTCCATGCCTAAAGATTCATTCAACCAAGGATGATTTACTAAACCTCCTGCGTCAGCTCTTTTTCTTGGATCAATAGTTAGCATTGGTAATAAAAAGTCTGCTAAATCTTTTGCTTCGTCTTTTGGTAACTTATACTTCTCAACAAAAACATCTTTTAATGGCCAAAATTTCAATTTTGATATGTTTCTTAGTTGGCCTTTTGCATTGAAAAATTTAGAAGCATATCTTGAATTGTTAAGTAAATATGAAGGGAATTCACCTAGCAATTCTATCATTTGAGCAATATGATCGTCATCTTTAGCATATGTATTACCTTCACTAGGTTCAAATAAAAAGTCTCCTGTTACTAGCTCAAAAATTAAGCATGCAGCTGACCAAATATCCGCTGAGCAACCCCAAGAAGATCCCAATATAACCTCTGGGGATCTGTATTCTCTTGTTTGAATGGAATTGGTGTAATGTTCATCGTACCAGCAAGCATTACCTAAATCAGCAATTTTGATTTGAATTCTACTATCTTCTAAATGTGTAGAATCTTCTAGATCAGATTGGCTACTCATCATTGAATTATCGTTATCGATGTTGTCATAATTTGGAGGATCCTGAGCAATTGGATTATTTGAAATTTCAAAAGATGATAAAGATTTCGCTAGCTCATTATCTTCAATATTTTCCAAATTTCTACTAAAACTTTTTGAAGCCAAATAAGAAGATGTAAAACTGTTTCCACCGCCATTTGAATTTATTGAATTTGCGGTACCGGTGGTACCTAATAATTGATTCTTCATTTCAAAGAAATTTACGGAAGATAAAGGAGAAGGTAAAGGTTGGGAATTAGTTATTACAGTATGTCTTCTTGGTCTTCTGCTTGGAACACGATGGAGTGATGAGTTTGATCTATTTAAAAATTCGCTGCTACTGGTTGACACTGGTTTCGAAGGTATTGGCTGATTTAAAGAACCTGAATTAATTCTTTGTAATTTTTTAAAATCTTTCTTTTGTTTATCCAACAATTCTACCATTTCCACAATCATTTCGACGTCACCAATCTGCATTAACACATTTTCTGGTTTTATATCTGTATGGATGATCCCACACTTTCTATGCATATAATCTAAACCTAGTAGTAATTGCTTTGCAATCTGTTTTACATAAATGAGAGGTATACCTCTGTGCTCGTATTTTTTAATCAACGCCAATAAGTTTTCACCTAATACTTCGAAAACCATTACTATATGGTTACCATTTTGACCCTTATGGACGAAATCATCCAATAGAGTTAGAATATAATTTGAACCTGGACTTAAAGATAATGTTGGTCCTCTAGTTGGGGAAGAGGAAGAAGAGGTGTTGTTGCTACCAGAAGAATTTGTCACTGATCTTAACAGTTTAATTTCATCCTTTGCAGCTTCAGTGTAAACTTTATCACTTCTAACAATTTTCATTGCGACATGGATGTTTTTCAAATTATCTTTTGCTAACCAAACGGTTGAAAAATGGCCCCAGCCTAATTTTCTTACCAGGTTATATCTGTTATCTTTGTAAGATTCTCCTTTGAATGCAGGGTGGTAACCACCTGGTTTATAGTCTTTTAAAGATTCTTCATTTTTTTCATCACAGGAGGAATAGTCTTCATCTTCATCATCTATGCTATCTTGATTATTTTTTGAGATTGAAATTTGATCCTGGAGTTGTCTCTTGACCTTTGACTCATTTTCTAAAGCCAAAGATAACTTTGATTTAACAGGTGGATTATGCATGACCTGCTTTGGAGGGTTATATATTGAAGATTGAGCAGAATTTGCTTCTACCATATTTGATATGAAGGGGGAAGGGAAGGGCTATGATACCTGAAAAATCGATAATTTGTATATGTAATAAATATAATATATTATAATAAAAATTTTTAGTTATCCTGTAATTTTGAATGTTATGGAATATCAGAGTTGGTGTGAGAGTAACAACATAAAACAGGAAAAGCGTATATTGATCCCTTAGTCCACACGATCAATGGAAGCTACAGATTATATATATTTAATCAATACAAACACCAAGTAGCACTATCCTGGTATCCAGAAGTACAATAATATATATGCAAATATATATAAGAGAGTATCGATAGAACTAAGTTAAAATATAGTAAAATAACAAAACGGTCAGGACAAGATGTAACAAGCAGTCTATACAAATAAGCATATATAAAAAGTATAATTAATAGTATATGTATTTTTTTTTCTTGTTCAATTAGCATTTGGATTGAATAAAAATAAAATGAAAACGATATTGGCACATGAAACTCATCCGAATTGAAAAATTCGAAATGAACTACAAAAGGGGAGATGGATGAAGAGCAGAGAAAAGAAGAGGAGAGTAGAGTAGAGCAGGTGAGCCAAGATAAAATATCTACTTGACGATTGCATTTGGTATATATTCGTCATATTCAAGAAGTTTGGGAACAAGAAATAGATTTGTTGCGAACGTTTGCATGAAAAGTACCGATGCACGAGCGACAAGCTTTCTCAGTTGACAATAACTTTCGAGCGATAAGGAGGAAAACAGAAGTTGGTTCGAACCACAATTGGGCAAAAATATAACAAATCAATTTATTTAACTTATGGATGGGATGGGANGGGTTCTCATCCCATCCCATCTTATCTCATAATGTAATGTAACGTAATGTAATGTAACGTAACGTAATCTATTGTGTTGTAATGGCTGTGGTGAATGGTGATGACCCGGAAAGGTGTAGTGCTTGTTCGTTTCAGTTAAGTTCAATTAAGTTCAGCTCAACTCGCTTCTCGGTTCGGTTCGGTTCGGTTCGGTTCGGGTTTTGAAATGACGTTTGTTCGAAAACAATTATTTTTTTTCTTGGGACTCGTCATTTTTGGAACGCATTATATACGATCGGTCGATTCCTAGGTTATTGTTCGTATATTGCGATGATTTGTTTCGTGTAAAGAGATATATAAGTTTACATCAATTCGAAATACAAATAAAACACAAAATAAAAAGAAATGTGAAATTTTTTTTTATTTAATGTTTTTGTCTTTCTCCTTTCTTTTTCCTTTTCACCTGGATGTGTTTTTTCCACTCTCTGTCTTCACAGTTCATCTCATCTCATCGCATCTCATCGCATCGCATCTCATCGCATTGACAAATTTCATCTTCAATTATTCGAAATTTTTCACTTTCTCTCTTCCATCTGGTAAAATTTTATATTCAACCAATCTTACATTACACTGCAATTAATATATTGATTGATTGATTGATTCGGTCTACCATGTATATAAATTAATTCATTATTGGATACATACATTCACATATATATATAAATATATATATTGGTTCGTGTCTGTCCTTTGTTTTCAGCACTCATTCTACAGAAAACCAATCGTCCTCCCCCCCCTCCCCAGGCTCATATTCAAAACTAGCTACTCATTCACAATGGTTACTGAACAGGTTTCTTCTATCTTCGATACCATTTTGGTGTTGGACTTCGGTTCTCAATATTCTCACTTGATCACAAGAAGATTAAGAGAATTCAACGTTTACGCTGAAATGTTGCCATGTACTCAAAAAATTTCTGAATTGTCGTGGAAGCCAAAAGGTGTCATCCTTTCTGGTGGTCCATACTCCGTCTACGATCCTGAAGCTCCACATGTTGACCATGATGTCTTTAAGTTGGGTGTACCAATTTTGGGTATTTGTTACGGTATGCAAGAATTAGCTTGGATTAACGGTAAACAAGTCGCAAGAGGTGAAAAAAGAGAATATGGTCCTGCTACTTTGAATGTCTTGGATCAATCTGTTCCATTATTCGAAGACGTTGATCACTCAACCGTCTGGATGTCCCATGGTGATAAGCTAAATGGCTTGCCAAATGGTTTCAAAGTTATCGCTACTTCTGATAACTCTCCTTACTGTGGTGTTGCTCATGAAACTGAACAAATCTACGGTATCCAATTCCACCCAGAAGTTACTCATTCCACCATGGGTAAAGTCTTGTTGAAGAACTTCGCCGTTAAGATCTGTAAAGCCAACCAAAATTGGACTATGGAAAATTTCATCGAAACTGAAATTAACAGAATTAGAGAATTAGTCGGTCCAACTGCTGAAGTCATCGGTGCTGTTTCCGGTGGTGTCGACTCCACTGTCGCTTCTAAATTGATGACTGAAGCTATTGGTGACAGATTCCACGCTATCTTAGTTGATAACGGTGTCTTAAGATTGAATGAAGCTGAAAACGTAAAGAAAACTTTGATTCAAGGTTTAGGTATTAACTTAACCGTCGTAGACGCTGCAGATGAATTCTTAGACAACTTGAAAGGTATTACCGACCCAGAAAGAAAGAGAAAAATCATCGGTAACACTTTCATCCACGTCTTCGAAAGAGAAGCCGCTAAGATCCAACCAAAGGATGGTAAAGAAATTCAATTCTTATTACAAGGTACTTTGTACCCAGATGTCATCGAATCCATCTCTTTCAAGGGTCCTTCTCAAACTATTAAGACTCACCACAACGTCGGTGGTCTATTAGACAACATGAAATTGAAATTGATTGAACCTCTAAGAGAATTGTTCAAGGATGAAGTTAGACATTTAGGTGAATTGTTAGGTATCTCCCACGAATTGGTCTGGAGACATCCTTTCCCAGGTCCAGGTATCGCTATCCGTGTCTTGGGTGAAGTCACCAGAGAACAAGTCGCAATCGCTAGAAAAGCTGATTTCATTTACATTGAAGAAATTAGAAAAGCTGGTTTATACGACAAGATCTCTCAAGCTTTCGCTTGTTTATTACCAGTCAAATCTGTTGGTGTCATGGGTGACAACAGAGTTTATGACCAAGTCATTGCTTTAAGAGCTATTGAAACTACCGATTTCATGACTGCTGATTGGTATCCATTTGAACACTCTTTCTTAAAGAAGGTTGCTTCAAGAATCGTCAACGAAGTAGACGGTGTTGCTAGAGTCACTTATGATATTACCTCTAAGCCTCCAGCCACTGTCGAATGGGAATAAAAAATTTAAATATTTTTTAATTTTCTCTCTTTATATATAGATTTTAAGCGTCCCATTTGATCATACCGTTCGAACTGTTCATCAGTTAATTTGTATAATAATCCTTTAGATAATCGTTTATATAACTTTAAGGAAATCATATCATTAATACTAAACAAATCCCTGGCAGTTTTTTTTCACTATAATTGAAATTGAACAATCAAAAATGGTAATCATATCATGGTATTATTGGCACCTTAATCTTAATATCTTCTTGTCCCACCGGTATTTAAATATACAAAATATCACGTGATTGGCATATGCCTTTTTGAATTTACTACAATTATCTAATACAAACCTTTTTGAATATATAAAAACATCATCACCATATAGTAAATAAAGGTAGTTTAAAGATTAAAGACAAGGAAATTGGATAGAAAAATTGAGAGACATAGTCGACATAAACATTATTAGCATGTTTGATAAAGATAAATACCTTGGAGACTCAAAAAAGTCTCTAAATTTGTCAACTCCAAGAAGAAACCTACAACAATACAAGTCTGTAGTCAACAGACAAAGGACGCTACAATTTCAAAACATGAAGTCACCAGCTCGATTACATGATAGACAGAATAGACACTACAAGGGAACAAAAAGGATTCGAAATGCTTTGCCTCCGTATCGAGGAATAGATGCATCTAATATACATGTTGAAAGCATCAGAGCTGTGAAATGGGTAGAATCGCTGATTAGTAGAGGTAAAAATATTCTAACGAATATAAATGAGGATGAATTGGTTTTCCAAAATGATCTAAAAGAAAAATGGAAATTTAGACAGAATTTAGAAGATAAGAATGAATCATCTGCAGATTCCTTAGGTTCTACCTTGAATGGACGGGCCTTTATATCAGATACCTCTTTTATGAATTATGAAGAATCAGTAACTGATAGTATTAATGTATCTAACTCTGATGGTGACGAAATACAGTCTGATGAAAATGATTTATTCAACGAAGAAAATAGTGAAAGCAAAGAAATCGATGATGATGATGAGGACGTTGTTGTAATACTTTCAGATGGGATTGAAGATGAAGAAGTAGAAAGTAATAATGAAGATTTACAAGAGTCAAACGTATCACAAGATGGGATCGAAAGTGAGGAACTGATAGAGGAATTTGAAGATAATAGTAGTAGTGTAGAGAATTACGATTTGCATATTGAGCAAGAAGTTGAAGATGAAGAAATAGATGAAAAGTTGCATGATGAAATGGAATCATATAGTGATGAGCTCGTGCAGTCTATGGATTACAAATACATGCAGGCCCCATCATTCAATATTCAAGGAGATATCCAAGATTCTGAAGAAATTGAAATACAAGATTTAGAAGATGACGAAGATCGTGAACACAATGACGATTTTAATGCTATATATAATAATGAAGAAGTTAACGGCAATGACAATGAAATATATCAAGAAAATGAATCCGATGACATCGAATCTGACAATATTGATTCTGTTGATAAGTTGCCTAATAAGTTGGATCATGTAGCTTGGGAAACACAGAGCTCAGCAGATGATGCTTCATCTACGATATCCGACAACATTAAGAACGATTATGAAATAGCCGATGATATTGGCAATATTATATCAATGGATGAGACTTTTCAGGTTAGTAATAATCGTATTAATGAAGGTGATAAATCTGAAGAAAATAGTATAATTGGGAATGATATAGAAAACGAATATGATCAACTCGAAATCGATGTAGCAGAAAACGTATTTGATAAATTTAATGAAATAGAAACGGTGTCTCCTAAGGATAGTGAAAAATTAAATGAAGATAATGAACAGTTCAATCTGCCTTCAGATTTTTTTGATTTGCAATCGATAGCAAACAGGGCAATAAGTCAGGTACTGAATGAACAACATTCTGATGAAGGTTCTAATGAGGATGTTGTTACATATGATGGTAATAATGAATTAAATTCGGAATATGAACAAATGGATATTGAAGTTCATGAAGAAAATATTCCTGAAGCTACAGATGCAGTTAGTATAGAAAATGGTGAAGAAATTAGTAGTGTGATTAATGTTAGAAGTTCTCAGAAATTACAAGTTGAAAAGGTTTCAGAAAGTGAAACTGGGACGACATCTGTTGATTATAACCGTCAAAATGAAACATTTGAATTTTCATTATATGAAACTGCAAATAGTACGAAGATTGATGTTAGCAATGATATCAATACTGACGTTTCCAAAACCGTTGGTAATGAAAATTTGGAGATGCATTCTACAGAGACTTCTCGTATAGATATTGAACTGGTTGATTACAATAAAGAAGAATCGCCTTCTGCTGATATTGAGGATTCTGTTTATTATTCTCTAGATGAAATGAATCATTTAACCAATCCAGATGGGGGGAGCATAACAAATAGAGTTACAGAACGCTCCTCCACATATGAAATTGTTTTTTCAGGTTCTGTCTACAGTTCTTCGTCATTTGAAGATAATAGAGAGGTGATAGAGTCTAATACGGAATATATTTCACCTTTTAGTGTGAATCCATTTACCGGGAATTCTGATGATAAAAAAGAAAACGATATATTACAAGAAACTTTGAAAAAAATCGTCAAAATTGAAGTAGAATCTAATAACGATTACTCAGAACATATTAATAGTACTACTGAAACAATAACAGGAGACGCGTTTCATGATACAACTGCTACTGTACGGGTTGTTGAAGAAAATGATGAAATCAAGGCTCAATTTACCACAGAGAATGGCATTTCCGAAATTGAACTGAATAATGAAATTCCAAAATATGAGATAAATCAGCTAAATACTACTAATAATAATAGTTTCATAGTCAATCAAAATATTGTAATTGAAAATGAAGAAAGTGAGACAGAGGAAGCAGGATTTGAGACAGCTATTTCTATAAAGGATGAAATTCTGACAAATTCTAATAAGCTAATCTTAACGACAGACACTTCTCTAGTTGAAAAGGATTGTTTAAGAAATTTTAAAATAGATAAGAAATTAGAGTATCATCAAGATATTACAGATATTCAAGCAGGGGACGATATTTCTCGGTTTTCGTTTGATCAGTTAGAAGATGACTCAAGGTATCGCACTGCTATTCAAAACAGCAATGTTGAATCAGAAATTGAGAAGCAAGAAGAATTGAATAGTTCGTATGTTCAAAATGATAAATTATCGGATGACAAAACAGATGGCGATTCGAAATACGACATAACTAAAATGGCTAATTCTTCTATTGAATTTGAAAACTTGGAAGGAAACAGTGATAATATTGCACCAATAATTCAAAAATCAATAATAAACGATGCTGCAATCAATGAAACAAATTATACTGAAATCTCACAAAACCCAAATGATGATCATGCTCTAGATAAATTTGAATCAAACGAAGTCGTAAATGAAGATTTAGGTGATAAAATTGAAAACTATGAGGTACATACAGGAACTCCTGTAAAGGGTTATAAATCATCACTCGATTATCAAGCAAAAAACTCTATCGATAAAAGTATTATTATTCATGGTGAAAATAATAGAGTGCAACATCAAGAAAATGTATCAGAAAATCCTTTGAAAAAAAGTGTTGAAGCTAATAATGATATAGTTGAAGAGCAGGAAATGGTCGAAGAACAGGAAATGGTCGAAGAACAGGAAATGGTCGAAGAACAGGAAATGGTCGAAGAACAGGAAGTAGTCGAAGAACAGGAAATGGTCGAAGAACAGGAAATGGTCGAAGAACAGGAAGTAGTCGAAGAACAGGAAATGGTCGAAGAACAGGAAATGGTCGAAGAGCAAGAAGTAGTCGAAGAGCAAGAAGTAATCGAAGAACAAGAAGTAATCGAAGAACAAGTAATGATCGAAGAAATAAATTACAAAACTCAAACTTTCACTAAAATTCATTATGATGATATTTTAATGGAAGAAATTGTGACAGATTCTGAAAATATCGATAAAATTGAGGTCCTAATAAATCCTATCGTTGAGGTTGTGGATAGCATTCAGTACAAATTTGAAACGGTTGATGTAGAATTGTGTGACATGTCTGATTTAGATTCAGGAAGCACGATATCTGAGGTCCCTGTATTAAATGATTATGAGGTATTAGAAAGGGATTCGGAGTTAGTTGATGATTTTACAAAAGTAAATACAAATGGTGATTATGAAAATATTGGAAATTCAGCAGATTTCCGCTCATCATACGAAATTCCTACTGGACACCCTTCGAATTCAAATTCACAAAGTTTTGAAATTAACGAAAGAAATATAGACATAAAAATTTCAGAAAACGAAATAGAGAAAAAAGAAAATGATCATGAAAGTAATCCTTCTGTTACAAAAAGATTGATCTCATTACCTATAAGAGCGATGTCATCAATAGTCAGAGGAATCAAAGATGTGGTAAATGCAGTTCCATCATTTGTTAAAGAAATCGATCCTTTTGAAACAGTAGATGACAGTTCAACCCTCTCCACACCTACAGAGGGAGCAATAGAAACGAAAGAAGAAATGGAAGATGTTGAAGATGTTGAAGATGTTGAGGAGCACACTCTTCAAACCATCATAGTAACTGATGCAGCCCCAGATATTGAAGAAGAAATACTTTTAGGGGAAGAATATGTTATATCAGAAAGTGAGGTTAATATAATGGTGTCATTAGATATAGATAATGGCCTGTCTTCTGATGATTATAATAATGAATTGGATGATACTGAAAAGAGTAACATCCTTTCCGAAATTCAGATATTAAACGAACTTGCAGAAAAGATTAACAGAGATGGATTACTGAATGAAGATTATGATGACATTGATAATGATTTTGAACAAGTGCTAAAAGGAAAAATTGACGAAGTTCATGAGACTCAAGAATACGCAGATGAAAACATAATGGAAAATGATGGATCAACCACTGAACTCAATAACTTCGAGAGAAAAGATTATATGCCTGAATCTGAAGAGGTTATCGATACTGGAATCATTTCAAATCCTGAATCTATGGAAGATATAGAGGATGGGTCTAGAAATAATGATAAACTAGATGCAGGGAAAGAAGAAATCAATTATTCTGAAAGTGATGCAGCTGAAAAAATCAATAAAATCCTTGTCAAGGTGGATGAGAATACTGTAAATGATGAGCCAGTACCTATTAACATTTATAAGGGTTCTTCTGACTTGGACATTTCATTGAAGGAATCAATTGAAGTCGATAAAGAATCTGTACCTAGAAATCCAGATCAAACTTTAGTAAAATCTGAAAATCCTGAAGAAAACCTGAAAGTACCAAGTTCAGATCCAAATCATAATGAGAGTAATAAAATCAGTGCTGTTAAACCTACAAAGAAAAGAGGAAGGCCTTCTCTAAAAAGTGGCAAAAATTCTAGAGGTAATAAGCGTAAGAACACAGAACCTGAACCTACTGACAACTTAAAGAGATCAAAAAGAGGAAGGAAAAAGAATAGAAAAGGAAATTCCAAGTGGAATTCAAGGACTCAAAAAAAGGATAACAAATGAATTAGTACTAAATATGTATTTAACTGTTTTTAAGGTATATATAATTCTGTTATAATGGTTTCATTATATATTGTATGGATGGATTGAATTAATAGTATTTATTCTTCAACATAATAATTTGTTTGAATTTGAAATGTGTTTTTGTTTTCATGATAAATATGCTAAAATTAGTGAATTGCCGTTACAATAATGGAAATTTAAATTGGTAAAGAAAAGGTCATCATTTCAATCTTGTTCGATATGATGAGCGTTTGTTAGAGCCAACCTTTTTTACGAACACCTGCAACACCACCTTCGAATCGTGATAAGATGGCCTGAACTCTTTCTGTACAAACCAATTCATTCATTTTTACAACTTCATATTCAGGTTTTGTTTGCAATTGTTTTTCAGGAGTGTATCTACTTCTTGTAGGTAAAATCCAATCAGATCTTCTATAAGGTTTCTTCACTTTTGGTACTAATGATTCAAAAAGATCATGAATTCTTGGATTATCATCTAGATCATCTAATTCTTCCTCGTCTGATTCCTCCTTTAATGAAGGGTTTGTAGATTTCTGTGATATCCTTGATGATCTTCTTATAGTACCGTCAGGTACTGGGGTAGGGATTATTGATTTAAGTGAAATATCACAAGTGATTAAATTTGCAGGTTTTGAGTTAGTTGGTTGTTCTATAACTTGAATATTTTGAGACGAATTATTCGATATCCTTGATCTAGTGATTCTTGTTTGAGAAGAAGTTAAACCCAATGGAGTAGCACTCTTGGAGGTTCCCAAATATTTGTCTTTATTTAATTTATCCAAATTATGAGAAGTTCCTGAATCGCTGTCGTCCGATAAATTATTAGGAGTAGAAGAATTTGATTCAGAACCATTTTTATCATCTTTACGTTTAATTCTTGTGTAATAAATACTATGTTCTCTTCTTCTTAATACATTTATATCAACACGACCACTAGCTGACCTACCTTTTTTGAAATTATGGATAATAAAATAATCGCTGTATGATTCGAACTCCAATGGCTGTATTGAAGAGGAAAAATTTTTTATCGCTAAAGCAAGATCGTTCCTCCTCTGTGAAACTTCATCTAAAGTCTTTGGATCAGGTCTAATAATCTTTATTTCTTTCTCTTTCTCTTCCACTTTCTCTGCCACGTCCATTCCCAATTCCCCTTTCTTCTCCTTTTCGTTTTCCTTCCCCTTCTCCTTCTCCTCGTCTTCCCCTTCAACATCAACTTCAACTTCAATATCAACATTATTATTATTTATCTTCTCCATCACATCATTATCATCGATAGCATCAAATGTTCGTTTGGCAATTCTATTCTCACTTGGCTTCCCTGCAAACTTAGATTCTTCTAAAACAGCACCCATCATTGACTGAACAATAATAACCTTATCACCATCATTTGTACCCTCTCTTGGAGTCATATAACAAGACTCTTCGTCCTCTTCAGAACCAATAGCACTACCAACAACCGAATTCATCTTATCTGCAATAATATTTTATTTTAATTTATTTTTTAGCCTCTGGTCTTCTGTCCTGACCCACCCAAAAGTCCCCACAAATTACTACAAATATTCTTAAAACTTAATTTACCCAAACCTTATCAAATCAAACCTTATATAAATAATAAATCCTTTAAAATCATTACCTTTTATTAATCCAATCTGACTGAAACTTTTAAAACTTTTATTTTTTTTTTTGCTTGCTTGCTTGGCTTGGCTTCCTTTGCTTAAACGTCAAAAATTCCAGATATCACCTCTGTCGTCATCGTGTCGTCGTCGTCAGTAAAAGCAGTCTGAAAAAAAAAAGTAGTGTTTGATGGAATGTAGTGGATGTCAATTTGAATTGATCAATGACAGTTGTAGTTTCTGATGCAATTGGTGGTTGTAAGTTTGTTTTTTTGCTTGTTTGTTTGTTTGTTATATAATTAAATATTTTATTTACAATGTTCCTTTTGAATCAGTTTAAAATTCTGTCTGGAAGTTGGTTTATGGTGGTGAGGAAGAGTTGATTGAATTGGAATTGTCATCTTGAGTAGAGTGTCTGAAATTTGTGATTGGTGTATGGTTTGGTTGTTCTCTGTGGATGAAGGTTATTAGTGCGGTTGCAGATATTACTGTTAGTGTCAGTAATGTTATGTTTACTGGGGTTGGGTTCATTGAAAAATTTGTGTGGGTAAGGTTGTCTAAGTAGGTTTGAGTCATGTTGCATATACCGCAGATGCAGGTTAGTAAGCCGTAAACTGTTCCAAAAGTTTGGAATCCAAATGTCTTGGATGTGTAATCTGACACTACTGTGTAGTAGAATGGTCGGTAGACCACGAAGAGGATTACTCCAATTAGATTTATTTCAAATGAATTGGGGATCAGTCCACATATTCCGATTATGATGGAAACTGTTGTTAGCAACAACAATACTCGTAAGGACTGTAGATGGTCTAATATTATCCCGATTATTGGAATTGAAACTATACCTCCCAAGGGTAAAAGTATGTCAAATATGGAATTCAATTTCGAAGCTAGCTGTTCATCTCCCAGCAGGTACTCCGCTTGTGATTTCACTGTGGCAACAAAATAATTGATTCGAACCATACAAACTGCTGCAAATATTAACATCAAGTAAAACCAAGGACTGGACAGCTGTGTCTTCAGTGATTCGTGATGTAAAGTGGTACCATTTATATTGTTGATATGTCTAAATATTCTACTTTCTGCGACCGTTTCAATACTTGATTTCCTTCTCGATCTTGAACTTCTACTTTCCAACAATGGATCTTCTTCGGTGGGTACTTCTGATCCCTCTGCATTGGTATCTTCTTCTGGATCGATAACTTCACTACTGCTATATAAAGGAGTTGGTGATTCATAAGAATCTCTAGGCATTATGAAAATCTGACAAATTAAAATGAATACTGGCACAATCATATAGATTTTGAAAAATCTTTGTAAACCAAACGAGTAGTTAGAACGTTCATACATCTTCCTGTATATCAAAAATAACGCTGATGATGAGTCAAATGTACCTGTAATTAAGGCCATTATAGTCCCAGCTCGTGATGGGAAGATATTTGATAGGTGGAAACAAGAAATAAACACAAATGGGCCACCCACTGCTAGTAGAATAAACCCAACAAAATAAGGATCATAATATTGGCCAATTGAGCTATCAAATATAAAATTGCAACCTCCTAGTGCTATAAACAATGCCCCAAATATCCCAGATAATCGAGGCCCACAGTAATCCAATATCCAACCGACAGGCAATGCTATTATATTCGTAATTGTGGCAGCAACAGCAAACATGTTATTCAACTTTAAATCTTGTTTAGTACATGGGACACTTGATATTTCACTTGACCACATCAAATCATCTTTGCATAATTCAGAATATATCCCTTCTTTGATCAGTACCGGTTTTAAAGCAGCAAAGCCAAATATAATACCTGAAGAGAATAAAGACCAGATACAAGCACAAGCAATCTCGATTAGATACTCTCCAACGTCTCGATTGTTCATCATTGTTTCCCTTTTATTCCTTTATGATCGATGAGTTATAGTAACTTGTAGTCATTATGATAATAAGCTTGCGTTCCTTAAATACCCGAATGCAATAATACTTAACTTGACGTTAACATTTTGCCAAATTGTGAATTAAAGGTCTTACAATCAATTAATAATAGGCATTGCATTTTAGGTATCATAAGTTGATAATCTTGGTTGTCTATAAAAAGTGTATGTATATAATATTATAAATCAATTAGTGGATGTGATCCGATGACCTTAAATTTTACCCATTGAATCAATCATGTCCAAAAGGTCATCATCCAGGTCTGGTATATTAGAGTTTGAAGCTTTAGTTTCAATCTTTGTTTTGGTTAAGCTGGTATCTATATTAGAAGAACTTCCATCCATACCTTGAGCTTGTACCCAATTGCATATTTGTGATATTATAGGTTTGGCACTAGGAACAAAATGGCCTCCTGGATGTACTAGCCAAGTTCTTGAACTTTCATCACAAGCTTCATATAAAGTGTCACTTCTCTTCTCTGTTACTAGAGTATCCAATTCACCTTTCACTAGTAGTGTAGGGGTTTTAATTTTGCTATTATTGTAGGAATCCTGGAATCTTTCAGGTTCTAACCTAAAACCACTGAATGAAATGAAAAATTTAAATTCAGGTTGCTCTTCTTCAGTTAATCCAAGAATTTCATTAAAATTTGTCAGAAGATAACCAGCAACGCCTGAACCTTGACTAAAACCAATAATACCATCGAAGGGACCATTCTCGACGATATAATCATGAAGGTATTTTATAGTATCTGGCTTGATCTCATAATCTCCGGTAATATCTGTTGGTGATCCAACTTTCTTGTACCAACCATAAAGATCCTCTCCTGTGTTAGAAGTGTTATATTTCTTACTTATGTCCTCAGTATCATCATCTGCTTTTAATTCTTTTTGTCCAATATGTTCAGGTCCACAAGGAAAATAGAAATCGTATCCTAACTTACTCAATGGTTTACGTAAACCACCAGTTTTGGCTCTAAATATTTTATCGGATTGCACATAACCATGCAGCATCAAAACCTTCTTTTTGATCATCTTTCTTTGGTCCTCTTTATCAACTGTTTAACCGTCTTGCTCTCACCAAAGAGGTACTGACTTTTCCAAATATCAGATCAACAAGATATATCTTTAAATAGTACCATAACATATGGGTAAATATGAGATTTTATAAGGGTAAAGGCTGATAGATCGTGGTCTGACTCTATAAGGCACTAGGATGGATTATATTCATCTAAGTTAGTAAGTCAAAAGAATATTCCTGAGTTAATAGGAGATGTAGTTCAATAGAGATATGTGTTTAAAAACGTCTCATCGCATTAACTATTAATCTATATGCTATTTTATTTATATTGCTATAAATTATCCTGAAAAATAAATTAATTGAAGAAATCATCGTCATCGTCATCTTCTTCATCGTCGTCACTTAAATTGGAGTTCAATTTACTTGATCTAATGCTTTTTTTATTGGCAAAGGTCAATTTTCTTTCCTCACGCAGTTCATCTGAATCTGCATTCATCATTAATCTGTTGTCACTGTCTTTGACAGCACCAAGTTTTACCATTAACTTTTCAAAATCCTTGATCTTTGTATCATTACCTCCTAATTCTAATAATGTCACTAAGTTTTTTAATACTACACCTTTATAGTATACCAATAGAGTAGGACAATTAGAATCTGGATAATTCTCAATAGCTCTGCTACCAGGAATTTCAACGAATTTTATTTCTGAGAATTTTGGTGCCATTGTTTGGAAGATATGGGATAAAATTCTACTTTGTAACTTACTCTGTAATGATAGATGAACAAATACATAAACCCCTTCCCCTTCATTTTCATCTTCATTTCTATCACCATTGTCTAAGTATTCCGACGTCTTAGTCTTAGGCTTAATTGTACCCATACTAGCATCTGTAACCTCTTTACTATATTCTGGTTTATTAATATGATATACATCTCCAAATTTGGATCGTTGTTGTAATTTTGCCAGCTCAGCTAATCTCTTCTTCTTATAAAATTCCAAAAACTCTTCATCTTCATCGTCTTCTAATTCCTCTAAATCAGACAATTCTTTCCCTTCTAATCTGTTATCATGTTGTTTGGCCAATGCCTCCTGTAAAGCTTCCTCCAGCTGAGCTGTTGGGGATGGTGGTCTCTCTGGAATAACACCTTTGGCTCTCAAAATATCATTCCATTCAGTATCTTCAGATTCGTCCACTTGGACTTGAAACATAGGCTCGTTCTGCATCTTAATATTGGAACACCTCTAAACTAAGCAGTTCAATTAACAACACACGCCAGCTAGATAAGTTGTTAAACCTAATTTAACACCTTTTCTCCTTGTTCTATCCTCACCAAAGGTGCTCTTATAAGCATCTACTTTTAACATTTTTCTCAAATCCCATCCATCGATATCTTTTTTATAGAAGCCCATTTCGATATTAATGAATAGTATTAAAGGTAATGAATGTCTAAATATATAAAAGATTATCATTTTAAAGGACAGTAAACTATCAGAACTTCAAGAGTAATAGGTTGATGATATTGTTAGAAATGCAGTGAAATTTTATTAAAAATTATTAAAATTATATAAAATGCAATAATCATGGTTAATATAATTATCTTCTCTTTTTATTTAGTAAACTTTGTAGAATATCAGTTTTAGGAGTTTTAGTTTCTTTCTTCCCAGCTAGAGCTGATCTTTTAGTCGATGAGGGAGTTGCCTTTTTTCTTGAGTTCTTCTTCTTTATCGTCTCGATAATTCTTGGTGTTGCTTCTTCTTCATCACTAGTCAATGTGATTAAATCGTCCTCATCTTCTGACACATCGTTATTGTTGTTACCAAAATTGTCATTATCCCTATATATATCTTCCTCACCGCTGTCAGATATCACAATAGAATCAGATATTGGAGGTGTTCTTTTAGTGGTTCTGGTTCTTCCTTTAGCAGGTGTTTTACTTTTCTTGCTAGGAAGCTTTGCTGCAGGCGGTTCCTCTATGTCAGACATGATAATATCATCGTCCTTTGAGGAAGTATGTGAAATATTAGTACGTGAAGTAGAAAACTCGGCATCGAAAACATCTTGTACGTTGGTATTTTTTTCGATATTAGAAGAATCTGGTCTTGAAGAATTAGCCCTCTTCACTTGCTTTATTAATTTTTTTAATTCATCAGGATTATTCCCATCAAGAAATTCTTTATTGTTAATCAAAATGTCGACTTCATTTACAATTTCTTTATCAATGAACTCCTTCAACGCAGATTTTTCATCTTTATCAACAAATTGCTTTACTGCTTCATTCAAACCAACTTCTGGAAGCAGTGACAATGACATTTTACTCAAAAGGTCATTAACTAATGTTTGGACTTCTAGTTCTCCATCTTTATCTTCTATGATTCTATCAAACTCTGTGTTCAAACGCTGGCTGTCAACATTTGACTTTTTAGCACTCTTCTTCCTCTTAAAAAATTGAATTACATTGTTGCTATTTGCAACAGATCCAACAAATCTGTTGCTAAACCGCCGAGGATTCTCGACTTGATAGTCTATAATAGATTGTTTATCTTCTGGTCCTGTATAGTCGACCCTTAATCTAATCAATGGTAAAGGAAGTTCAGATATTATCCCACCATCAGATTCGTTATATAGATCACCAAGTTTCTTTTTAGTCTCTTCGTTGGCCTCTTCGATCATTTCTTCTACTTGATTTACTAGATATTTAGTGATTGATTCTTTGTCATGTGGCCTTAGATAACTAACATCTTGTAAGGCAATTGTTCTCATGATAAATGTCCTTGATGTTGTTAAAGGTATTGGCTTCAAAACTGGAGAGCGCCCTTGTTCTATCTCTAATATAAACACATATTTCGTTTTTGCCTCAGCATCGCATAAAGATGTAGCTACGGAAGACCCAGGCTGTAACACATCGAAATTCTTAGTTGGATTATGAACTAAATGAGGTATACATTCGTGTTCATGGCCCCAAATTACCAAATCTAAAAAGTCAGGTAAAAATTGTTCTGGTAAAAAAGCGGTATTGGTATGACCAGTATGATTCTGGTGCACACACATAATATTAACCCATTCATCTTGAAGCATTGTAGGCACTTCAAAAGTGACGTTACCTTCTTTAAAAGTTCTAAATAGACGTTCGTCTCTGACAGATGCTAAACCATATAAAGCCAACTTTGTCTTACCCTTCTGGAAAAGCAAAGGTGTGATTTTTATCTTGTCAGTCTCCAAAACTTTACCAAAATTGTTTACTAAACCACTGACTTGTAATAGATCCATTGGACATAATAAGGAATCACCAGTGGCATCATCATGATTACCAGCAATACAAAATACAGGAATCGCAACATTATAATTCGGATCCTCGTAGTTGACATTGGTAAACTCATTATAATAAAAAACTAAAGAGGGATCACTCAACAGTTCCAACTCACAAGGCTTATCACCCATACAAGCCAACCGTAAAGATTTCATTACCTGGTACATCGATTTTTTAGATGGCTTATTTACGTGGAATAAATCTCCAGCCTGTAAAACCATATCAACATTATTATTCTTAGCAATCATCATAATTTCATGGAACGTCTTCCAAGAATCATCCCCAGTAATTGGATCATTCTCATTGTAACCAACATGATTATCTGTAGTGATCAAAATACGAATAATATCTTCTGATGGATAATCCATTGCTATTCCTTCCCAACCCTCCAATATAATCGAACTATCCTCTCACCTAAATCAAGATAGATTCCATAACTTTCTTGATATACCTTAACAGTACACTCAACTGAACCTGACTTTATAAAACAATTCAAGCAACAGCCTAATCTATGAGTATTTACCAATCGATGAGTATTACATTGTTCATTATAAATGGATGGATGTGTGTGTGTGTGTATGTGTTTGGATATTTTAATTTACGTTCGGTTTAGTTTGCTAATGATGAAATAGATATCTGAAATATTTAAAAGCAACTGGGAAAGAAAGATGACTTTTGATTTAAAGTTAAGACAAGTTATGGATGGGTTAGTTTTGTTGTTGATCTAGTTGGTGCTGAAGAGAGTATATCAGTGGGATATTATAGTTTGGAGATGACGAACAGTTTGCCAGGATATACGTCTAATGACGATAGTAATGTGTTAAGGATATTTATCATTAGACATGGACAAACAGATCACAATGTGCAGAAGATATTACAAGGCCATAAGGATACAGATTTGAATCAGACAGGTATTGATCAATCTGCTAAGTTGGGTAGTTTTTTGAAGGAGAATAATACAGTTTTTGATAAAGTTATTAGCAGTGATTTGAAGAGATGTAGACAAACCATTGAGAATGTGCTGCAACATTCAGGACAAGAAGATATCTCAGTTGAGTACTACCCAGAGCTAAGAGAGAGGCATATGGGGGTTATTGAGGGGATGTATTTAAAAGATGCGGAGGTCTATGCTGATAAGCATGGAAAGGGATCCTTTAGAGATTTTGGTGAGCCTGCAGATGAATTTTTAGAGAGGTTGACAGGACAGATCAAAGAGAGTGCTCATCATGGATCCCTTCAAGGCAAGAAAAATATGGCATTGATCAGTCATGGTGGTTCAATCAGAACTATATTGAAATGGTTAAAATATGAGGAACAAAATGCACACAAGATCATTGTATTCAATACATCAGTTACTGTCATTGATTATATAAAAGATAGCAATCAGTTTATTGTGAAAAGTGTTGGTAATACCCGTCATTTGGGTGATGGAGAATTTGTCGTTAGTGATTTAAGACTACGTTAAACCCAACCTAAGACGCGGATAAGACTATTACTGCCGTCCATTCCATTTCTTTATGTCATTCCACCCTCTCACTATATCCATCCTCATTGAATTAACATTTAGTTTTACTTGTTTCTATATAATCTGTCTCTCTATATTTATATACATATCCACTAGATAGAGACCAAATTAGAATATACTACAGTTGTACCTCAGTCCTCAACACCACCAAGAACAAGACCAATACCGACCTGGGATGGGATGGGATGGGAGAAGAACATAAAGGACCACTGTAACTATAATTAAGTTCAGTCGAGTAGACCCTATCCAACCTCACCAAACTTAATTTGCTCAAGAAGAAAGCAAACCTAAAGTCTGCCATGCCATTGTACAATTTACCATCTCAACAGTGCAATTCTGCAACTGCAAGAGAGAAAAACTTACCATAACAATGGGAGTGGGGGGATGGAGGCAGGTGAGAGGTTCTAGAACGTAAACTGACCACCCTACCCATCTGAAATAGCACATACGACCATAGATGGGCCATTCCAGATGGAAGAAGAAGCTATTCTTGCCTTGCCCAACTCACTTTGATCAAGTACGCTACGCTAGGCCACGAACAATATATCTAAATGGGCAAAGAGGGTAAAGAAGCAAGTAGGTTCTAATTCCCAACACTACAACACTACAACACTACAATTGCACTACATGACATAGCATTAACCACAACACTGATGTTGTTCACGTCATGTCCTGTCTTGTCTTGTTATACAATAACTTGACGGTTACCTACCACTGCTAGTGCTAGTGCTCGTGCTACTGGTGATGGCCAAGATGAAGATGAAGATGAAGATGACCTGATTTAGTTTAGTCTTTGGATCGAAACAAAAGCAACGTTACTGATACCTTTACTAACTGACAAGCAAGAGTATAACTTGAACTAGGTGATAGATGTGGATTACTAATGGTGTGAGGTGAGTGTACCGGTGGTTGGTGGTTGGTGGTCGGTGGTTGGTAGTTCTTGTTCTTGTTCTTGTTCTGGTTGAAAAATGCTGCTGGCTGTAGAGGTTTCGAGGGGGCAGAAATAAGACTATGGATATGAGAGGGGAGAAGCAATACGGTAGTAAGAAGGTGAATGAATACACTCTTGAAGTCAATACAATACAATACAAGGTCTTGGATTCTGAAATGAGCAACCTAGACTTTTTTATAGATTGATCGAATTGTATATAAGTGAGTTTGTAATTTTGAATTGATTTGAAGGTTGGGTTTGATGTTCAATTTGTTCTCATTTGTAATTATCTTCTTGTAAAAGACGAATTAGACAACTGAACCATTGTTTGAAAACGACTTTTTAAATTAGGTTATAGATCAAGTTAAAAATAAAAAAAGAATATATATATATAAGATGTTGAAGGCTATTATTGACGCTTGGAATGGTAATGCTGGTGTAGAAGAAGCTAATGACGGCACTAAGTTGCAATTCGAGGATGTTAGGGCTTTGGTCGCTAGACGTGATCCATCTGTCGTCTTGGTTGACGCTAGAGAACCTTCTGAATTCTCTGTTGTTCAAATTCCAGGTTCCATCAATGTTCCTTACAAATCTCACCCAGAAGGTTTCTCTTTAAGTCCAGAAGAATTCGCAAGAACTTTTGGTACTCCAAAGCCAGATACTGGTAAAGATATGGTCTTCTTCTGTGCCTCTGGTATGAGAGCCGGTAAGGCCAGAGATGTTGCCATTAAGAATGGTTACACTAACACCAAGATTTACCCAGGTTCAATGAACGACTGGGTTGCTCACGGTGGTGATAAATTGAAGTTGTAAGAATGTTGGCGAACACCTTCTCATTGAATTGGGTTATTGGCAAACAAGGAGAAGTAAAAACGGCTCCAGTTTTTATGTTTAAATGACTGACTGTATAGTATTAGCAAAAAGGTTTATAAGTAAAGTAGGGTTCGCCAAAAGAATCCTAGTTATATATGTGCTCGTAAATTAAATAAATTTTTAATGGTATATTTGAAGAATTCAAAGATAATTCATTGTAAAATAGTAGTAATGTTGATTAGTCTTTGATTTATGATTGTAACAGAAACAGCATCAACATGAGATAACGATAACGTATGATGTGGAAAAAATTAGGGGAGTGCTTAAGTAGTAAAAGTAGCAAAAAAGTAATGGACACGACAGGAATCGAACCAGTGACCTCCTGCTTGCAAGGCAGGCGCGCTACCAACTACGCCACGTGCCCATTTTTGGTTGAAACTTTATTGTTAACAGTTTCGCCACAGCAACAGGGATAAATCATCTGCTTATCATGTGATTAAAAATTCAAATGTGTTAGTTACTAAACGTTTCAGCGATATGATTGATAACTGACTTTCTGTATATTAACTGGACTAAATGATATTGGAGATTCTTTTAAATTGTGGAGAAATATTTTCAATCAACTGATAATTTTCATTCAATTTACGCTACAATTTGTTTTAATACTTAACGACTTCGTCAATAATCTAAATCCACAACCCCAAGTAAAAAAAAACAATATTTATAATTACTTTACTATGTTATTTCTTTCATTGATCATATATTATCTTGGAGTCTTATACCAGAAAAGTTGAAAAATTGTGAGTTTCTTGTTTAATCAGGTGATTGGATATAATGACTAAGTTTAAATGTCATAATATATTAATCATATAAAAACAATGTAAATTTATTATTTAAAATGTATGAAAAGCTATATGTTAACTCGCTTACAATGATGGGGACTCTTTGGAGGTGGTGTTAATAATGAGTGTTTAGGACAGTAATAAGATTAACTAATTATTCTACAAAATTCTATTAGAAAAATATATACCATCTTGATATAATGGGGGAATTTGATGAAAATAATTGGTGGAAATAATACAATGATTAGTACACTCTTCTTTGTTGGTCAAAGTTCTATTATTAAATTAAAGATGTTAAAGGTGTACTACAAAAATTGAGATCTGTGTCAGGAGAATACTTTTATCACGTGTTTGAACCAAGAATCATTAAATAACTGGGAATTTGGAGTAATAGAGAGCGAAAGCTATTCTGGGGTACCAGAAATGTAGTTCTAGATTTTACTTGTTTATTGTTAATGACGCAGTCAAGAAGAAATATAAGAATTAGAAAGTAAAAAAAACAAGCTTTAAGAGAAGATTAAAGTTGTGTTCAGCCGAATTAAAATTTGAGTCACAAAATAATTAATTTTTACGAATCTTAAACTCTACTTTATATTCAATCTTTTAACGTAGACATAAATCAGATGCAGATATACATGCTAGGAGTTCTAAAAAGTGATATTAAACAATGTATAAGTACACAGCTCTACAGAAGATACATTATCTATATCTCACTTTGATTTGCTTTCCCTTCATTATTACTGTCACCAAGAGTGCCAGTCAATACCACAAATCAGATTGTTTGAAATTTTTGTAAACTTCAAAGTGACTTCTACATCCGTACATTTTCTATCATCATAAT
>NW_001834594.1:0-42151 GCF_000150035.1 Vanderwaltozyma polyspora DSM 70294
TATAGATCAGCACATATACAAGTGGCCGAATATATATATGTACTGCGATGCCATGTATATCTTATCATTACTATTACTTTCAAGAAAGTAACTGAATTAGAAGTACTACTTGCCAACATCCCTGTCACCAGGCACTGTCGTCATCGTTATAACTATTACTTAAAAAGCACAATCACGTGATAAACAAATATTTACATATCAGTGAACTCCAAAATGTATCGTGAACAATGACTTATTCCTGTTTCTTTTTATTTTTCGAAATTTGAAAAATTTTCTTACCAAGCTCATCTCATCTCATCTCATCTCATCTCATCTCATCTCATCTCACTTAAGTAGGTTACTTAAATAAGAAGGATGAGTTTTAATTTATGGTTTGTTATTAGACTATTTTATCTTGTCAAGAAGATCTCTAGGTTCGTTACTGGATTTTTATTGTATTTATACAGTAGTTTTAGAAAACCTCTTTTTATTATAAAGTTTGCTTTTAGGTTGAGAAATCAAATAAAGAGAAACATATAAAATAAAAGTTGATCCATTAGTCTTTCAAAGTTAATTTTAGTAACGATGCAATTATCCTGGAAAGATATTCCTACCGTTGCGCCTTCTAATGATATGTTGGATATTGTGTTGAATAGAACACAAAGAAAAACTCCAACTGTCATTAGACCAGGTTTCAATATTACAAGAATTAGAGCCTTTTATATGCGTAAAGTTAAATTTACTGCTGAAGGTTTCATTGAAAAATTTGATGATATAGTCAAAGGTTTTCCAAATGTTAACGACCTACATCCTTTCCATAGAGATTTGATGGATACTTTATATGAAAAGAACCATTATAAAATTTCCTTGGCTGCTATTTCCCGTGCAAAGACTTTAATAGAACAAGTATCGAGAGATTATAACAGATTGTTGAAGTTTGGTCAATCTCTTTTCCAATGTAAACAATTGAAAAGAGCTGCTTTAGGTAGAATGGCTACTATCGTTAAAAAGTTAAAGGATCCTTTATCTTATTTAGAACAAGTTCGTCAACATTTAGGTAGATTGCCATCTATCGATCCAAACACAAGAACTTTGTTGATCTGTGGTTATCCAAATGTGGGTAAGTCTTCTTTCTTAAGATGTATCACTAAGGCTGACGTAGAAGTACAACCTTATGCATTCACAACTAAATCTTTATACGTTGGTCATTTTGATTACAAATATTTGAGATTTCAAGCTATTGATACCCCAGGTATTTTAGATAGACCAACAGAAGAAATGAACAACATTGAAATGCAATCTATTTATGCAATTGCTCACTTGCGTTCATGTGTCTTATATTTCATGGATCTTTCCGAACAGTGTGGTTTCACTGTCGAAGCCCAAGTTAAATTATTCCATTCTATCAAACCATTGTTTGCCAACAAATCTGTTTTGGTAGTTATTAACAAATGTGATATTATCAGACCAGAAGATTTGGATGAAGAACGTCAATCTTTATTAAACTCTGTTAAGGAATTACCAGGTGTCGAAATCATGACTACTTCCTGTCAATTGGAAGAAAATGTTATGGATGTTAGAAACAAAGCTTGTGAAAAATTACTCGCTTCAAGAATTGAAAACAAATTGAAATCCCAAAACAGAATCAACAATGTTTTGAACAAGATCCATGTCTCCAAACCAGGCGCTAGAGATGACATCGAAAGAAAGCCATATATTCCAGAAAGTTTCAAGAATATGAAGAAATACGATGAAAACGATCCAGAAAGAAGACAATTGGCCAGAGATATCGAATCAGAGAACGGTGGTGCTGGTGTATTCAACATTAACTTGAAAGACAAGTATCTATTGGAAGATGATGAATGGAAGAACGATGTTATGCCTGAAATTTTGGATGGTAAGAATGTTTACGATTTCCTTGACCCAGAAATTGCTGCAAAGTTGCAAGCATTAGAAGAAGAAGAAGAAAGATTGGAAGCTGAAGGTTTCTATAATTCTGATGACGATGAAGAAGTTTATGAAGGTTTCGATGGTGACGAAGTTTCTGATATCAAGGACAAAGCTAAATGGATTAGAGACAAACAAAAGATGATGATTGCTGAAGCAAGAAACAGAAAATCATTAAAGAATAAGGCTATAATGCCTCGTTCTAAGATGGCCAAATCATTTGGTGATATGGAAAAACATATGGCTAAATTAGGTCACGATATGAGTATCTTGGAAGATAAACAAAGAGTTGCCATGGAAAGCAACAGAAGAGAAAGAGGTGGTATGGACATTGTATTTGGTGATAATGAAAGTTTATCCAACGCTTCTGCTAATGGTGGTAAGCTAAGACAAACTGATAGATTGGTTGATGGTGTTGCTGACGGTGAAATGAGAAGTAAAGCTGACAGAATGGCCAAATTACAAAGAAGAGAAAGAAATAGAATGGCCAGAGCTGGTGAAGCTGATAGACATGCCACCGCTTCATTACCTAAGCATTTATTCAGTGGTAAGCGTGGTAACGGTAAGACTGATTTCCGTTAAGCAATTAAATCTTCCACTCATCATATATTAAGAAAGAAGGAATTCAAAAACATTTTCATATAAATTGGATTTATTTTTGAGAGATAAAAAAAATCCATGGTATCCTTTTGGGCAAATTGTATTTACACAATTCTTCATACATAGTTTTTCCATATAATTTTAAATTTTGTATATTAATCTATAATCTAAGAAATATAAGAAAATAAAATCTAACAAGTATGACAGAAATTAAGGCGTAAACAAATCAAGGTGATTTTTCCTAGGTCTAGTGAATATTTCCAAGTCAGAAAATTCACTTAGTTTTATGGTTCATAGTACTATATAAACAAAGTTAAATTTTACATTGTTCGAATTCGAACTCCTTAAAGCAAACCAAAAATTCAATCGAGAATAAAAATTCTCAATATATTCCAATTAGCTTGATTTTCCTACGTATAGTACTTATATATAAACCGAATCAATCCATCATGTCACTAGCAAGAAATGAAAGATACACATAAATATTTTTCCATTACTGTCGCATTGACAAAAAAAAAGAACCCTGGGAATTTACTTAGGCAATTACACTTTGAATAATACCTTTAATACATCATTCCATTTCCTATCATAAAAGCTATATTTTCACTATATTAATTCAAATATCATCAAGCAAGAGTGAGATTGTGGCATATCAACTCTTTTTCTTAACAAGGGAGGAAAGTTAGTAACACTGGGGACACACAAGTCAAGGGACTAAAAAATTATTTATGCCAAACAAGCCAAAAAGACAAACAATCTGTAACATTGAAGTCGCGATCAACCAAATTCATGCAACATATAGTAGTTATATACTGAATTGATTAAATTTCCTCTCTTTCTTTTCACCATCATTTCAGATTATAGCCATAATTAACAGGAATCATATTAAATTAAACTAATAGAGGAAGTAAGTTTCGTTATTCAATTCACTTGTATAGGGCTAGACTAAGTTACCAGAAACAATATATTAGATAATTCTTCATCTACATAAGCAAACCTAACATTAGCACCACCGTTCGCTGTTGTCTTGACTGCAAACCATTATATCAATCGGTTCGACAACCACACTTTACTTTTTATTCCTTGGAAATCAAGTTTACGTTTCTCTTTCCTGCGGCCGATTCTTGTTTCTTTTGAAGTCGCTCAGTGCTCGAGGCACAACGGTTTCTCGAAATCTAAGTAACACTACATCATCGAATCATTTCATCATCAGAGAAGAAGAGACAAAAGAGTATCAATCAGCTTTGCCCTTGCCTTTTCATTAGAGAACTCTAAGCTATACACTTTCAATTACTAAGTCTTACTTTCGAGCTGTGGCTTGAAGATTTCATCGAAACAACGTTCTTAAAACCTACTCTAGTGGTAACCGTTAGAGGGGGTGTCCAAAACTGTAGTAGAATGTATCAATATACTGATTGTAGACATTGAATGGGAAAGAAGTGAGTAAAAGGATAAGGGTTTTCTTGAATAATAATATACGTACACTTATTTTTTTTCATTCTGTGCTCGACGAAACTTTACGACATGGCTGGAAATATTAAGTAACGTCTACGTAGCTGCAGAGTTGACAAACCTCAGTTGGGCTGGATTCATCTTGGTGCCTCTTGTGATCTTTTTACCTTGTCCAATACTCATCATAAATAGTGAGCAGTAGTACATTTTTACTGCTACTCTATATGTTTAACTATTGCAATATTTTTTTTTCCTTCCTATAAAAGTGAGTTCTACGTGCTATACTGAAATTGCTCATAGTAAAATCTATAATCTTTATAATTGATATCTGCGGTATCATATTTCCCCCCCTACCCTTGTAGTTTGTTATTAATCAATTTCCTTTCATTTTAAAGTTTTTGATATTATTGTTACAAATACTGATAATATATAATTTATCCAATTTGAATTGGTATATATATAGTCAACTTCTTGTTTGATTAAAACTTTATATTCTAGATTAAAGTATTTAATAATATTCTTACTCTTGATGTTTAAATTACCTGCAAAATTGGTAAATAGAGTCTCAACTATACCGAGTTTATCTTCTTCAATTTTAAAATATAATATTAGAACAATGTCTTCAATGAAAGAATATGATTATGTCGTTATTGGTGGTGGTTCTGGTGGTACTGCATCTGCCAGAAGAGCTGCCTCTTACGGTGCTAAGGTCTTATTGATCGAAGGTAGAGGTAAATTAGGTGGTACTTGTGTTAATGTAGGTTGTGTTCCAAAGAAGATCATGTGGTATACTTCCGACTTGGCTGGTAAAATACAACATGGCCATGGCTACAATTTGTATGAAGAATTGCCAATTGATAAAGAACACTTAACCTTTAACTGGCCAGCTTTCAAGGAAAAGAGAGATGCTTACGTTCATCGTTTAAATGGTATCTATGAAGCTAACTGTGCCAGAGAAAATGTTGACGTAGCTTACGGTTGGGCTTCTTTTAACAAAGATGGTTCAGTCTTAATCAAGAAACTGGATGGTACTGAAGAATCTGTCAAGGGTAAACACACTTTAATTGCTACTGGTGGTATCCCACTATTACCAAAGAACATTCCTGGTTATGAACATGGTGTTTCTTCTGATGGTTTCTTTGAATTAGAACAACAACCAAAGAAGGTCGTAGTTGTTGGTGCAGGATACATTGGTGTTGAATTGTCAGGTGTTTTCCATGGTTTGGGCTCTGAAGTTCACTTATGTATTAGAGGTGATACAGTCTTGAGAAAGTTCGATTCTTGTATTCAAGACACTATTACTGAACACTACATCAAGTCAGGTATTAACGTTCATAAGCAAAGCCAAGTTGCTAAAGTTGAAAAAAACGCTACTGGTAGTTTGACTGTCACTTTAAACAATGGTACTGTCTTAAGCGATGTTGATACCTTGGTATGGACTGTTGGTAGAAGAACTTTAGTTGATTTGAACTTGGATAACGTTGGTGTCAAAATCAACAACAAGGACCAAATTATTGTCGATGAATATCAAAATACCGATGCTCAAAACATTTACTCTTTGGGTGATGTTGTAGGCAAGGTCGATTTGACTCCAGTCGCCATTGCTGCCGGTAGAAAATTGGCTAACAGAATCTTTGGTCCAGAACAATTCAAGAATGATAAATTATCTTATGAAAATGTCCCAAGTGTCGTATTCTCTCACCCTACCAGTGGTTCCTGTGGTATCACTGAAAAGGAAGCCATTGAAAAGTATGGTAAGGAAAATATCAAGATCTATCAAACTGGCTTCGGTGCTATGTATTACGGTGTCTTAGATGAATCCTTCAAGCAACCAACCAAATACAAGCTTGTCTGCGCTGGTCCAGAAGAAAAGGTTGTTGGTTTGCATATTGTTGGTGACTCTTCAGATGAAATCTTGCAAGGTTTTGGTGTTGCCATGAAGATGGGTGCTACCAAGGCTGATTTTGACAACTGTGTTGCCATCCATCCAACTTCAGCTGAAGAATTGGTTACTTTAAGATAATCAAAAGATAACAAGGTAGTCTTCCTAATGATAAACGTGTAAAAATCTTAGTTAGTTATATATTTTGTCATAGTTTAAACCACTAGTTACTGTTCAATCCTGTTCAGATATAATCGGACTGTAATATTATATCTCATAGCACAGTAGTAACCAACAATGCTTCAATTGTGAATAATTAGGTAGAGAAAACCATGTCGCAACTGATACCAAATTTTTATATTGTTGCAATATTGAATGAACTTTTTAGGTAATTATATATCATCGAAGGGACAACCTTTTTTATAATGAAATTAATAAATTTTAAGACTAGTTAAAAGATACAAAATATAAATGGAGTATACAATTGTGTTAAATCAAAGATTTAACTAAATTCAAGCCTTCAAAGAAGAAGCTCTTCTCTTTCTAGTTTCAGCCTTTTCAGCCTTTCTTTCAGACAATCTCTTAGCCAACAATTGAGCGTATTCAGCAGCAGCTTCTCTTTGAGCTTGGGCGTTCTTAACCTTCAAAGCCTTTTGGTATCTCTTTCTTTGCAATCTTTGTGGAGTAACCAATCTTTGGATCTTTGGAGCCTTGGTGTAGGTCTTTTCACCCTTGGTAACTTCTCTTCTGATAACGAAGTCACGGACATCATCTTCCTTGGTCAAACCGAAGAATTTTCTGATGTTGTTAGCTCTCTTTGGACCCAATCTCTTTGGGACGGTAGAGTCAGTGACACCTTCCAATTCTTGTTCACCCTTCTTGGTGATGACCAAAGACAAGACAGCCAAATCTGGACCAACGATGGCACCTCTGACGGACTTTCTCTTTCTTTCACCAGTACGTCTTGGTCTGTAACAAGAGTAACCCTTAGCCAACAACAACTTGACTCTGGTTGGCAACAAGACACCTTGTTTCATTGGGAAACCTTGCTTGTCGTTACCACCGGAGATCTTGAAGGTGTAGCCCTTGAATTCATCACCAACGGCTTCACCGTCAACTTCTTGACCAATTCTCTTGTCGTAGAAGACACGGATACGGTGTTCATCATCGATTTCGACGGTCTTTTGAGTACCGTTAACTGGGTAAGCAATGTTCAACTGTTAAAAATATCAAAATATAATTATAATTGTTAGTAAAATCGAACCTTTAAGAAATTCTATGAATTCTTGACCAATATAAAAATGTGAGAAAAAAAATGAAACAGTCAATGAATTTATTCAAATTCAACATCAACGGTTCTTTATTTAATATAACCTGTACCACGTATATTTATTCTATAGTTTAAAAACCGTGCACATATATATATAAAATCTTTCACAAATCATATGGAGCACTCATCAGTATGCTATACTGAGAAATCCTACCATGTATAAATTTAAAAATGGGAAATTGATCAATGAACAATTATGGAATTGAACTGTTGATTTAAAAACAACATAATGTATTTCTTGAACGATAGAGTCTTTAAAATCTTTCTATTGCACTAAATATTTGGAATTGAATACCTATTCATCTTTTTGATTATCACAATTTTATTAGATCATTAACTTCTGATTTTGTATAGTAACATACCTTCATGATGGCTCACTTGTCTTTAGTATATGGGTTCTTGAAGCAAACAAATATCACTAATTGAAATACGACTTCAATATATAGTATCTGAACTCAGCGTTTGAGCTATAGTATTTTTCAATCACAATATTCTGTTATTCAATCAATAGCCAATTTGTGAATATCTCTGCACTTAGAGAATTAATGATGTGATGATAGTAATGCTCACTACTGAGCCAAAAGCCAGCTGACAAAATTTCGAATCCCATCGAAAGTTTCAATTTTGACAAATTTCCAATGAGTGCCTTGCCTCACAATCAGTAAAGATAGGTCGAACAAAAACGAGAGTTCAGAATTAGTGTGAAAAGTTTCAGGATAGCTCGCTGGAAAATGTAAGTTCTAGAAAGACGAAATCACTCTAGCGAGAGCTATCTGCCTAGAGTTGAATGACAGTTTCTCTTTCCAGACAGAAAAGATCAACAGTTCCCAGAGGCAAAGTTCAAACCATTCAGTCAAAGTTTAGAAAGCGGTTTGTGATCATGGATGATACCTAAACTTATTGCTTTGTGTGCGCTCTTTCCTTACTACATTGGTAAAACTTTTTTTTTCCTTTTCTGCTTCCTTATCTTGTGATAGAAAAATTAATATGAACGCAAGATGCCTTATTTTTTTTAGAAATGCTAATGGGCGAATTGCAAAAAATCGTGAAAAGTGAAAAAGGAAATTGATTTGGATAAAGTGTAAAATGTACGGATGGTGAATGATTAAAAATGCAAGGGTGTTACAATCAACAGTCACTTCAAAAATCGTTGTAGATTTTATTCCATTATTCTTCAACAAGTCACGAGACATAAATTATAGTTTTAAATAGAGGACAGACCCATTGTCATAACAAGAAGTGTCTACAGGATTATCATGGTACATATATATCTGTCGTTTTAGGAAGTCAGATGATTATGTTAAATTATTCATGTTAGAATATTAATGCTATATATATATATATATATATATTAAAACTTATGTAATGATTGATAATCATTCCTTTCTTGTCGTATCCCCTTCGTTTCTATTATATGGCGGTTTGTTTAATTTATTATTATCTTCATTGGCCTCATTTGAAAAATTAAAGAATCTTCCTGTTGCAGAAGGAGGCTGATTTGAAGTGATAAATGGTGTTAATCCAGTATTCCCACTCATAGAATGGATACCGTTATCCCTTTTATTATTACCAGTGGCACTGCTTGGTGATGATTCTTGTTTTATCGACCAATCTTGAAACATTGACATTGAGGTACTAGGCGATGGGAATATTAGATCATGCACAAATTTTGAAGGTAAATTGCCTGTTGGTGGCCCTGTTGGTGGTCCATTAAATGCTGTATTTTGTTGCTGATGCTGCTGCTGCTGAAGCTGATGTAGTGGTGGCGGCGGCTGTGCTTGCTGATCTTGTGATGCTATATTTTGTGTCTTATTTGAAGCTGATACAGCATTATTTTGAGCTTGTTGTGACTGCCCATACTGCGCTGAATAATGATTTTGTTGTGCCTGCTGAGACATTTGTAATTGCCGTTGAAAAAAATAATTATAGGAATTTCCATTTAGACCTCCAGTCTGTGTCGCACTTTCTGGAATATTATCATCTTTCAACTTGTTAGCATTATTTGTGAATGATTGTAATGGAGTAGCAATATATTGTTGTTGAGCTGAAAAGGCAGAAAATACTGGTGGTAAACCATATCCACTAGATGATGGTGATTTTAAGTTTGATCTCAATCGATCTTTTTGTTCCATAGATAATGCAACATCAGAGATTGTACCAGAATTTGGAATTGAGGTATTATCATCTGTTTTAGTTTCGTCTGTATTTTCCTTTTCGTTATTATGGTATTGTGAGATTTTGCCTTGATGTCGCTGGTTATCATACTGTATACTATTCATACTTCCTGCAGAAGAATTTGAAGACAAAGGTGGTCCATTAGTAGTATCCACCGACTCATTTAAACGAGCTTTATTCGGATTAGAATTATTATTAGCGTTCCCATTCGGTATTTGCACTCTTAGTACTGGTCGCATAGAAACTTTGGATGATGCCAGTCCACTATTTTTAAGATTTAAACCAGGACTAGAGGAATCATTTTTTGTTAAATTAGTGTCCGTTAAGTTGGAGTTAGTTTGTGATCTAGATGAAGTGTAGGCCACATTGACAAACCTATCATTAAAACTGTTCGAGACAGAACCTTCAGAGCTTCTTGAAGGGACAGCTTGATACAAGCTTTTAAAATGATCTGCAACTTTAACCTTTTTATACTCATTTTCCGTCATGGAATCTTCATAATTTGAAGAGCTTCTTTTTGAGGGGTTTTGATTAGTGTAAGAGCTGGAGTCTGTAGTATATGAAATATTGGATAATGATTTTTTATGGTTCATTCTTCTATGTTTATAGTTGTTATCGGAATCCTCATAGTCATCATCATAGTCATCGTCGTCATCATCGTCGTCATCATCGTCATCATCATTGTTATTATCATTGTTATTGTCATCGTTTATATTTTCACCATCCTCGTCATTATTATCATCGTCCTCATCTTCATTTCTTATTATATCAGTATGACTTATTCTATTAGTATTTTTCGAATTAGTTTTATCATGGTTATCAACTTTCTGATCTTGTCCATCTTTTGATGTCGCCTCTACTTTTACCTTTCTAGTGTATGGTTTTCTTGGTTTTTTATTAAATATGGTTGACTTATTATTTCTAATTGCATCGTAAACATGAGTCTTCTTATATTTCCCGCCATAATCAGTAGGAGTCTTTATATTATGATTCAATATATTTTCATTATCTTCATAAAATTTTAAAAAATCTACAATATTTTCCATTGATTTAAATTCATAAATTGTTTTATTCGTACCCAATATGATCAACGATACGTCTACCTGACATAGCACCGATAATTCATAAGCTTTTTTCAACAAACCAGCTTTACGTTTAATAAACGTCACAGATCTATTCCTATCTTCTGAAATAGGCTCTATATCAATCTTACGCCTACCCATAATTAAATAATTTTATATTTGTAATTTGTAAATTCCCCTAGTATGAACAAAACCAATCTGTGGATAATTTCTTGATACAAGACTTTTTATAAAATCAAGTAATAATAACGAACCAAAAACTAACTGTGGTGAGGTTTGGGAAAGGACTGGGGAAAGAAGATGGGGGGGGGGGGGTGGGTGGGGTGGTGATCAAATAGACAAACAAAATAGATAAAGAAAAATGTGAAATATATTAGCTATCGCAAAATAAATATATATTTCTACAATAAGGTACCTCTTTTTATTCAGAAATTAAAAGATCAAATATAATAAATCTTGAGATGAGCTTCCCTTCTAAATCAAAATCAAAAGTACCAGAACCAACTGAATATTTTTTTTGAAAAAAATTGATTCTAAAAATAAACCAGAGCTATTTAAAAGTGCCTCTCTGAAGTTATCTTTTATATAATCCCACAAATGTATATTACAACTAGATATTACCAAACATAAAGAATAGAATATATACTATATATTATTATTGTATTACGAACGAAGTATAAATATGAACCTGACCAAGAATGAATAATGGTATAATACAAGTGTTTGACCTCAACAGATATGCATCTCTGTCTTAATTCCCAATCATCTTACTATCGAGCTGTTGTGTAAAAGTACGTATATATTATTAAATCATTCTTGTTCTCATTTAAATGAGTGGGCAGCTTTAACTTCAGAAGGCTACGTATTCGATGACGACGACAGCAATTTTCTGAATTTTTCAAATTTGCCAAAAGAACCGCTGTGCTTTTTCCGAATGAGAAATTATCCCTTTTGGGAGAAAGCTGTCTGGAGCGGGGCGGAGGGCGGAGGAGGAGGAGGGGGGGAGTTTGAGATATTCGGATTATTTCTTTTTTTCCTGAGAGAGAGAGTTCGGGTCTGAAGTGGGCGCGCGTGCGTATATACAAAATATTGGTACTAAAAATAGAAATAGAAATAGAAATATAGGAATCATCACCATAGCTGAGCAGGCGATGGTGTTTCTAGTAACAGTAACATACACTTCTTGGAAAATGTTTCCTAAATACGTCATTCACCGCCAATTAGCATCATAGTTGTCATTGTAATTGTCATTGTCATTGTCATTGCTACCGTTGTTTGTGGTATTACAAGGGGACCTGCTGGGTTAGTTGAAACAGGTGAGATAGAAATGGGCAGGTACATCTTCAATTGGGGATTAGATTAGGGGGGATATGTCAGGTGAGAGGCGACATACTGGACGGGAAAATTTATATGTATGTTCATACCTGATGTCTGATTACACTTAGACGATGTCAGATCCATTGTTTTTACTGGTCCTCTTTTTTGTGGTGACAAGAAAGACTGCCGCGGAACCGTTGCTTAGCTCATACCAATGTGAAAATTGCATTTTTTGGTAAATTGCCATTACAATCAGGATTCTTCAATAAAGTTTCTTGCATATCTGGTGTTATATCTTACATATTTTTTTTTTGTAGAAACATACAAAAGGAATGGAATGGAATGCAATTGTGAAGGTAAAGGTAAGTGTAATTAAAAGTGTGCAATGTTCAATCGAATCAACATTCGTAAGCTCCTTCTCCTGCTTATTTCCGCCATATCAACCAATCATATGAACGACACTTTAAATCAATGATCAGTCCATGGATTTAATTTTTTCAGCTGCATCCTACGCATGCAAAATATTGTCACATGTTACTGAATTGGTAAAATAAGGGAAATAATATCTTTGACATAGATATGCGCATTATAAAAAATAAAGGAACAAGATTAAAAATGCCAAACATATGATAATTGATCTATCTAAGTAATTGTCGGTTTTAGAGATATTAGAGTAGTGAAAATGTGCTCATTTTACATTATATCGGTTACAGATCTCTTAATAAAGAAAAAGTTTATAATATAGTAATTCCGTAATCAATTGGATCATTCCAGCCATAGTATATCCTGGATTCTAACATAACAAATAAAACATAACATACATGGCTAAAGCTAAACCGTGTACCCATAGTAACAAGAAACTATATATTGAAATTAAAAAAAAAGTTACTTTCTTAATGAACGATATAGATCCTATTCCCCTCCAACCTCTTCGGAATAACAAAAACAACAGACAACAAGCCAGAGTAAAAGCAGAAGAGAGGTATATTTATGCGTATATCAAATTCTCACATAATGTAATATAGTGCCTGGGCCCTAATCCGCCTACACTGAAGCTACATATGGATCGATTGATATCTTATCATGGAAGTTAAAATCTAACTATTAGGACTAAGAGTGATATACGCTATAAAAGAGAAAAATAGACCTTTCGTAGTAATTACAAATCTCACCAAAAGCAAAACATTCAATATCTGAACAATAGGAAATGCTTGTTACCCGATGTTACCGTTTGACCAATACGTAATTGTGTAAAATTGTGTAAACTCATTAAGGTTAGTTGAACATTACCAGTATCACATTAACATATGTGTAATTTCATTACGTTACGTACGTACCCTTGAGCTCTTCTCCTATGCTATATTTTACATTATTCCATTTACTAAAATTTTCACTGTTGAAAAGAAAAAAAATATACAATTAGAACAGCCTGTAAGAGAAGCATGAAACTCTGTATCAGAGGGAAACCCTTTGTCTCTGTCTCAACGTTTAATTCGAAATCGTTATTTCCATCAGTTTACTTTCACTGGTTCAGTTCTTTCGTAATTTGAACAATTGAGCCAGCCCAGAGAGACTCATTTACAATTAATCGATTTTGAAATATGTAGGTTGTTTTGTTCCAATCTATTCATTCTAGTCAGAATCCACTAGCCAAAGACCTGCTTGACTTGTCTTATTGAACAGTTGGTTCATATCCTTGTAAGTAGTGATGAGTATGACAAGGTATTTTTTTTTTTAGAAAAAAGAAAGCATCTCTTGTCCGGGATTAAAGCCCTTATAGCCCGGACAGGGCTGAATAGAGTTATATATGTTATATATCTTTTCTACTACTAACCCAATCCTAATTCTCAATCCAATTCTATATCAATGTGAAAACTAACTAAATCCCTTCTGGCTATTACACAGAGAGATGGAATACACCTTTCTGGATGGAAGTTAGCGATTCTATTCACATACAAAAAATACACAGGCCAATGTAATATTTCCATGTTCTGTTGTTTGTCAAACCTTTCTCTAGGCTGATTTGGTACTCTTCCGTAAAGGGCTTCTCCTGCTCTCTCATGTCGTTTCAGGTTAATTTTTCAAATTTCATAGACACTACCTCTCTCTCTCTCCCTCCCGTTGCACTAGTTGGACCAGAAAAACTCAGAAACACGTACACACAAGCTTGGTACTAATGCACTAATAAGGCGTCGTATTGAAAGAAACTTGCAGAGCACAGTACAGTAGACAGTAAAAACACCAAATCATGATATTGTTCATTTCATCACAACAAAAAGGCTCACCACTGGCTTGTCTTCTCACGAGTCTAAAAGAAAAATAAAATAAAATAAAACCAAACTAGACAACAGCCATAATGGAATCAACGTAACTCAATCCAACCCAGCTCTCTCTTCTTTGTTTCTTGTTGGAAATACAGAGTTACAACTCTATTCCGACGATGAAGAAAAGTGTTTCCCAACCGTTTATCTTCATGCATCCGAAATGCACTACAGACTGAGGAAGAGAGAGATATAATTTTTTAACAGTTCGAATAGAGGTTCGAGATGGGTATTTCCTAGACATTTCCCATAAGATTACTACTTCATTGGCTCTTTCACATTATGTTGTCATTCGATTCTCCCATACCAAGAGCATTAATTAGATTTTTTTTCATTATATTTTTGTTAACAAGTGGAAGAAGGACGGCATTGTTGTCGCTATATCATCAGTAATCCTTTATCCATTATATTTTTCGAACTACGGTTGTCTCGTCTGGTCTTGTCTCTTTTTTTTTCTTCCTCCCATTTCTTTTCTACTGATTTGATGTAATTTAATTTGTTACCACTGTTGTTGGATATTGCATAGTAAAAGCTGCACCACTCTTCTCATAATTTGATTTATTATCACCACCATATAATAAATAATCTATATTCTTTCGTAATGCATATGTAGATGTTTCTGTCATAGAAAGAAAGAGATATATTGAAGGTTTTGGTTTTCTTGTACTAAACCCATCTACTTAAATTTTGTTTGATCCCGAATTATTTCGTATGTCTTTTACCTCAGGCAGTATCTCTTGGAATTCAATGATTCTATTGTATAATTCTTCTTGATGTTTTTTCTTATTCATGCACTTGATCCCAATTTAAACCTTTCCTTCTCACACGTTAATTAATTACAATTATAAATTACACGAATTTAGGTAATACAATTTATTATCGAGTGTAAAAACCGAAATTTGACAGGATACGTTCGACCTTCAGTTTGTTGTCGTGATTGTAAGAATTGCTGCTGCTTGTGAATTGAAACTTTTTTTTCCTTTTGGTTTTTATTTCAGTATATTTTTTTTTCTCTTACTTTTTTAATAAATTTCCCAATTCATTCTATAATTTCATCTTATATTTAAAGTAGTTTCTTTTATCTCCTTTTCTTTTCGATGTCGACCTTAAATTCATATCTGTCGTCGTAAAAGGTTCTTCTCTATATTATACACAAGTTAAACTAAACAAGAATTATTAGTTGCGTGAGCTGTATATATTACTTAATTCCGTCAATTGAAAAAATTAAAATAATTATTTATTTATTTATTTAATAACTAACAGTTGATCAAGATTGTATTTATTCATCTAATTTATTTCCAAATATAAACTTAGATTCAATACTTTCTTTAAATTTCACTACTAATTTATTTTTACATTTTTCACATTCTCATCTCATTTCTTCTAATAGATCAAACAATTAATTTTGGTATAAATACCTAGATAGGACCTATCATTTGAAGACATTAAATATAATTTATTTTTGACTTAATAATTTCTTTATTCTCCCAGAAGTCAAACATTAAAAATCCATTAATATTCAATTATAGAAATAATATAGTAATACAAAATGACTACAAAAGAACATACTGTAGTCCACGAGGCTCATAACGTCAATGCTCGTCAAGCTCCAGAACATTTCTATAAATCTCAACCTGGTAAAGGTTACATTACCAGTATGGATCAATATTACAAAATGTATAACGAATCCATTAATAACCCAGATGCTTTTTTCTCTAAAATGGCTAAAGAATACCTACATTGGGACAGACCTTTCACCAAGGTTCAAACTGGTTCAATTGAAAAAGGTGATTCTGCTTGGTTCTTAAATGGTGAATTGAATGCTGCTTATAACTGTGTTGATAGACATGCTTTCGAAAACCCTGATAAAACCGCCATTATCTATGAAGCTGATGACGAAAAGGAAAACAGAATCATTACCTTTGGTGAATTGTTAAAACAAGTCTCTGAAGTTGCTGGTGTATTACAAAGTTGGGGTGTCAAGAAAGGTGATACAGTCGCTGTCTACTTGCCAATGATCCCAGAAGCTGTCGTCGCTATGTTAGCTGTCGCCAGATTGGGTGCTATACATACTGTCGTTTTTGCTGGTTTCTCTGCCGGTTCACTAAAGGATCGTGTAGTTGACGCTGGTTGTAAAGTTGTCATCACTTGTGATGAAGGTAAGAGAGGTGGTAAAACTGTCAACACTAAGAAAATCGTCGATGAAGGTTTGAACGGTGTCGATTCAGTTTCTCGTATTTTGGTTTTCCAAAGAACTGGTACTGAAGGTATCCCAATGAGAGCTGGCAGAGATTTCTGGTGGCATGAAGAAACCAAGAAACAAAGAGGTTACTTACCACCTGTTTCTTGTAACTCTGAAGATCCATTGTTCTTGTTATACACTTCTGGTTCTACTGGTGCTCCAAAGGGTATTGTTCACACCACTGGTGGTTACTTGTTAGGTGCCGCTTTAACAACTAGATATGTTTTCGATATTCATCCTGAAGATGTTCTATTTACTGCTGGTGACGTCGGTTGGATTACCGGTCACACTTACGCTTTATACGGTCCATTAGCTTTAGGTACCGCTACAATTATTTTTGAATCAACTCCAGCTTATCCAGACTACGGTAGATACTGGAGAATTATCGAACGTCACAGAGCCACTCACTTCTACGTTGCTCCAACGGCTTTAAGATTAATCAAACGTGTTGGTGAAGCCGAAATTCCAAAATATGACACTTCTTCCTTACGCGTGTTAGGTTCTGTCGGTGAACCAATCGCTCCAGATTTATGGGAATGGTACCACGACAAGATTGGTAACAAGAACTGTGTTATTTGTGACACTATGTGGCAAACTGAATCTGGTTCTCATTTAATTGCCCCATTAGCCGGTGCTGTTCCAACCAAACCAGGTTCAGCTACTGTCCCATTCTTCGGTGTCAATGCCTGTATTATCGACCCAGTCAGCGGTGTTGAATTAGAAGGCAATGATGTTGAAGGTGTTTTGGCTGTTAAGTCTGCTTGGCCATCAATGGCTAGATCCGTATGGGACAACCATGACAGATACATTGATACCTACTTGAAGCCATACCCAGGTTACTATTTCACAGGTGACGGTGCTGGTAGAGATCACGATGGTTACTACTGGATCAGAGGTAGAGTTGATGATGTTGTTAATGTTTCTGGTCACAGATTGTCTACAGCCGAAATCGAAACTTCTCTAGTTGCTAATGATAATGTTTCTGAATCTGCCGTCGTTGGTATTCATGATGATTTAACTGGTCAAGCAGTTGTCGCATTCGTTTCTTTGAAGAACTCTGATTATATACAAGAAAATGCCACTGAAGGTGATGCTAACCATGTCACCCCAGATGCCTTACGTCGTGAATTAGTCTTACATGTAAGATCTGAAATTGGTCCATTTGCCGCTCCAAAGACTGTTATCTTAGTCAGAGATTTACCAAAGACCAGATCTGGTAAGATCATGAGAAGAATCTTAAGAAAGGTTGCCTCTAACGAAGCTGATCAATTAGGTGATTTAAGTACTATTGCTAATGCAGAAATTGTACCATCTATTATCTCTGCTGTCGAAACCCAATTTTTCAACGCTAAGAAGAAATAATTAAGACATCGACTATTGATAAAACAAAGAACAACAATCGTTGATCTATCAATTTAATTCCGTCCTATAATTTTAAAATTCATGTTTCATTTACAAAATCATTATTAACAGGCATAGAGAGGAATGGCTATTCTGCATTCCTTCAACAAAACCCCCCTCAAAAAATTACAAAATACAGTTAAAAGAAAAAAAAATATTAACGTATATATTTAATAATACTAGTAATATATCAATTCTTCTACATACATACATACATCCTTTTCACCCTATTTACTTTGTATAGTTGTACAATTTTATGTTTTTATAGATACTTTTCTGGTAGTTAAGAACAACAAGCTTTCTAAAAAATAAAAAAAAACAAGATCAGACTAAAAATATTACAATCAGTCCCATCACTAATGCGACAGAATAATTTCAGTCAAATGTTGCAGCAAATATGCATATACCATGCATAAAACTCAAAAGGAATTGTTGTCACCAGGGGAACTTGACTAATAATAATACACGGATATCTGATAATGCAAGTTTACTTAACTAAGAAAAACACACACACATATTTATGTACTATTAGCTAAAATAAAAATACCTCTTCATGAATGAATGAATGAATGGATAGACTGTCACAATCAATATAAAGGAAAGTTCGATATCTAAGTTTCTTATACTAAAACAATTTCTTACAAAAAGAATGGCTTTAAAAGGCTTTAAAAACCAAGATATCACCGAAATCGGTAACCGATGCCCCGTATATTAAATGGATATGTCTATTTAAAATTCAAATTCAAATTCAAGTTCAAATTCAAATACAAATACAAATATGGCCCTCCATACCTCCATACCTCCATAACCCCTCCCCTCCCATTTATTTTTACATTTTCTAAATTCTTACCTCCCTGATCATATTAAGTTCAAAGTATTATTCTGTCTGAAATTATCCATGAATCTGTTCTTTTTAACTGATATTTTGGGTAACAGGGCATCGCATCATCGCATTGACGAATATTTCGAATCGAATTAAAAATTGAAATATGTGCAGAGTTCGAAATATATCTCTAATTCATGATAACGACGAATCAAGATACCCTTCTATTTAAACTATAGAAATATAAAAGGAATGATTTAGGGAAGAGATGAGTCAGTAGCTGCATTATCATTAAGAATCAGTTCTTTTTTTATTTAACTTATAATACTTCAATCAAAAAGGATATATCACTTGTTAATAAAACGGTTGGTAGATTATATTAATGTTATACTATATTATATATATTTTATAATACCATTTAACATTCTCTCTCATATATAATTTATTCTGTATATATCATTGATTATTGTTTGAAGAATCAAACAAGGTTCAGTGAATTAAAATCTGGGGTAAGGAAAGGAATTATCACTGATTATCACTGATTATTGAGAGGTTTTGGAAAGTATTGCTTCCAAGGGTTATATTCTTATTTTCATTTTGCATTCTTTTTAGACTTATAGAACAGTGTTGGGTATTAAAATAAAACAGTCATTATTGATTTATACAGGTGTATGATTTCGAAGGTGTGCAATGTCGGTGGATTTAGGTGCTGCAATTTATATTGCAATTAAACCTATTTTAAAAATTTATTGCATTATTTTTGTAGGTTATTTACTTGCAAGATTTAAAATCGTAACGACAGAAATCGCTAGAGGTATTTCAAATATGGTTGTCAATGCTATATTACCATGTTTAACTTTTAATAAAATAGTCAGTAATATCTCTTGGAGAGATATTAAAGAAATTGGTGTTATATTATTATCCGCAGTCATTCTATTCTCTGTAGGAACTGTTTGCTCCCTTATAACAAATTTTGCTACAAAAGCTCCAAAGCAATGGTTTTGGGGTTTAATATTTGCAGGTCTATTCCCAAATATTTCAGACTTACCTATTGCTTATGTGCAAAGTATGGGTAATGGTACTATTTTTACTGCTGCTGAAGCCGATAAAGGTGTTGCATATTCCTGTATTTTTTTAACTGCTCAAAGTTTCTTACTGATGAATTTTGGTTTATGGAGACTGGTTGGCCTGGATTTCAAGAATGCCAAGAAAAATGACACCGAATCAACTGTAGAAGATTCTAGTACAAGTTCAGAAGCTGAACATAAATTTGTACCTTCAACCCAAGTTCCAATACAGTCCAAATCAAAAAATAATGATTATTTAGGGGAAAACCACATGGAACATACTTATGAGGAAATGCAATCAATACGATCATTACCAAATACTGAAAGCTTAACGAGAAGCATAAACTCTACATCTACGGATCCCGAAGAATATTCAGTAAGAAGTTTAAATCCAGATAACTTCATAAGGAATTCAACTTCACTTGATGCTTATAAAGTATTCTCTGCCGCATCAAGTCCAGCATTCTTAGAAAGATCAATCGAAAACCCATTGGAGAACAATTTAGAAGAATCTACAGAAGGAAATACTGATTTAAGGAGAAGGAGAAGGAAGTCTTCAGTTAATAATGTCATTGAAGAGTATAGTGAAGTCACAAGAATTAAAACAGGTGAATTAGATTTATCAAAGCCTTTAACACTATTAGAAGATATAGGGACTCATAACGTAACTATAACAAAAACCTCAGAGGGTAATACTTCAGTTAGTGATGGGATGGAAGAAAACTATACCAATGATTCAAATAGTGAAAATGCTCCTCATTCTATTAGAGCGAAGTTTAATAAATTCATGACAGACCATAAGCTAGAATGGTTGGTTTATATAGGTATCAATTTCTTCCGTCCTGCCTCGTTAGGTGCACTTTTAGGTATCATATGTGCTCTAATTCCTTGGGTGAAGGCATTATTTGTTCCTACATACGTGCATGTTCATATGGCGCCAGATGGCGAACCAGTTTTAAACTTTTTGATGGATTTTACAGCATATATTGGTAATGCCTGTATTCCATTGGGTTTATTGATGCTGGGTGGCACCTTGGCCAGACTGGAAATCAATACATTACCAGAAGGATTTTTAAAAACTGCTGTCGCAATGACTGTATTTCGTTTAATGGTATTGCCGATAATTGGTGTCGCATGGGCGAATAAGTTAATGGATATAAATTGGATGGCAACTGCTATTGGTAAATTTGTAATGATTTTAACATGGTCAATGCCTAGTGCCACAGCTCAAGTTTATTTTACAGCATTTTATACTCCTCTTGAAGGAGACCATACCCAAATGGATTGCTTATCAGTTTTCTTTTTAATGCAATACACCGTTTTATTCATAACACTGTCATTTGTAGTGACATATACTCTAAAGGTAGATTTAAAGGTTTAAGCATATTTCTCAAAAATTAATCATTGCATAAACGAGTATATAAAACTTTCATAACTTTCGTCATATATATTTATTACTCTTTAACATTTTTACTTCATTTTTTGTTGTTTATATAAAGTTTTAACTATCAGAAGAATATGAAACTTCACTGGCACCATCACATTAAAAGACTGTAATAATGTCAGTTCAAGACTTGAATTTAAATCATAATAATAAAAAGTATTTTGTAATAAAAAAATTGAAATAAGGGATTAAAAGAAATAGGTTTGATATAAAAATAAAATGCAATAGTAAAAACTTGAAATAAAAAGTTATAATGATTATAAAAAGTGACTTTTCCTTATTCTCCTTTTTTATTGTTTATCTTTTAAAATGTTGATAATATTGCATTAGTAGATATATACAATCCATTCATCGATCGATCTGAATAATTGGTAAAAGGATAAATTAAGAAATATGAAACATTCAACTCAAAAAAAATTTTTGAACAAAAGGTAAAAAACAGATTTCTTAAATTTAAGCCAAAGATGGCAAGTTAGCAGTGTCAATACCTTGCTTCTTTTCAACGTGGTTACCGTTGTTACCGTTGGTTGGCTTTCTACCACCTCTGGTGTTGTTTCTGCCACCTCTACCTCTGGCATTTCTACCACCTCTGTTACCGTTAGATCTTTGTTGTGGTAAAGCGTCAGAGAAGGTAGCGTCGAAGGTCAAGAATTCCTTAACCTTCAATTGCTTAGACTTGACATTCTTAGTCTTGGAAGCTTCAACTAAAACTTCTTCTTCCTTGAAGACGATTTCAGCATTTTCCAAAGCTTCAGCTTCTCTAGCAACTTCTGGTTTCTTGTTCAAGTCGTTAGAGGAGACTTCTTGCAAGTAAGCGTTCAAAGACATTCTGTTGTCAGCGACAGCAGCTTGTGCAGCAACATCGCCAGCCAATTCGGCATCAGCATCAGCCTTAGCTTCAGTTTCAGCATCTAATTCGTTACGGTCATCACCCCAACCTCTGTTAACTCTCTTTTGAGTGTCAACCTTACCAGATCTGGATTGACGGTCAGTACCTCTTCTAGTGTTGGACTTCTTGGTGGCAGCAGAAGCTGGAGAATCCTTGGATCTGTTTTGTTGTCTACCAGCAGCCTTGTCTCTAATAGCACGTTCGTTACCAGTTGGTTGTGGTCTGTTCTTGTTGGCTCTAGCTGGGTTAGCAGATGGAGGTGGGACATCAGCTTTCTTTGAAGAAGTAGTCTTCTTAACAAGTTCCTTTGGAGCAGTCAAGACGACGTTAGCGTCTTCGACATCGTTGCCTAGTACATCGAATGGGTTAGACATATTTAATTATTCAGATTGATGAGATGGTCTTGTTGGAAGTTAGAACAAAGAATGGGAAAAAAGAATTTACAAGTAATTAATTGATCGATGAACCAATTTATAACGGGAAGTACCAGTGTGTATTGTATAAGAAGTTAATTGAGTTTTATTAATATATATATGAAAGTAGGTATGAGGAAGTAAAAATTGGATAAAAGTGAGTAAAAGTTTACTAGATTAGTTGGATGAAGAGTAGTTAGATAGAGAGAAGGAGAATATTATTAGAGAGCAATGGTAATAAGAGATATGAAATGGGAGTTAGTATGTATGTAAGTAAAAAAAAAATTTTCTTTTCGAAAAGCATTAGCTCTTTTCGCTAGAGTGAAACAAAACTCAGAGTGAAATTACCGCAGAAACCAAGAGAGAAATCAAGAAAGAGGAAGACAAAAAAAAAAGTTCACACAAGTGAATTAATTATACTGACCTCAGTTGAAGATGGTATATATATTTATAAGTAATTGGTTATTTAGGTGTAAGATACAACAGGAGGAGCAAGAGTTTGGTACTGGAGAGAAGTGTGTGTGTGACAGACAGACAGACAGAGCAAGTATAGTTAACATCATGCAGATATGGTTGAAAAGAGAGAGAAAAAGAAGTCTGGTAGCTGTGCAAGATATACTGGACGAGGTATATCCTAACCATACGTTAAGTAGTGCATTTTCAGTTCAGTTCAGTTCAGTTCATCTCATCTCGATTCATTAATTGTCAATAGTGTCTTGTCAATTAGTAGACAGTACAAGTAACAATACCAATACCAATACCATCATCATGATCTCTTGATTTGTACGATGTAGCTTAGTATTCTGACAAAACTTCACAATTAAAACGCTGTTGTGCTTTGATTTCATAAAGTGAAAAATTTCGATGAGCCCTACGAATCTGGAAAATGAAAATGAAAATAATAAGAGAGCCAAAACTGCTTTCCACATAGTTTTCTCTTATATGTGAAATATTTCAGACGATGTATAGGTGAGAGAATATGCAGATAGAAAGAGGGAACAGAGAACAGAGAGAACAGAGAGAAGAGAGAGAACCGAACGAGCGAGAATACTGTAAATGGATTTTTTTTGAGTCTGTGCGTCATGAGAAATTTGTATCACATTAGGTATTCCAGTAATTTCGCACTTGTATCAAGAGAAGAGGAACAAAAAGAAGCGATGAAAGCTTCTTGCTCTTTAAGCTTTTATTTTTTTCTCATCTCGTTGGGCAATTTATCTAGTTTTTTTTTATTTTTTCAGTATGGATGGGTGGGCTGCGGTAGTTTCTTTTTTGTTTGTCCTCGTGATGCTTTGAGATCATACCTTACGTGAGCAAAGATGAACGGATGCGGTTTGCGGGTAACCTGAGCCCAGAGGCACAGAGACAAATACAAAACACTTACCCGGGCAACCTTTATTTTTCGCTTTGTCCGTTGATGGTCCGTTCCTGTCGTAAGGAAGAGAAAGCTTCCGCAGACATTGACAGCAGATTAGATGATAGTCAGATACAGAAGGGGAGAAGAACCGACTCTTGTTCAGAGAGACAAACGCACCCAACAAAGAAACGAATATATTAATGGGTCACCCTTAATTTCCTAGTTAGGAAAAGACACATCTGTGCACATCGGCGGCTAAGTTCTTAACAATTGTGTATGTGTTGGCAGCAGAAAGAGAGAGAGAGAGATACACACACACAGTTTTGGGCCATTCTATTGATATGGATGCTATTTCAGGAGCGACTGTATCTTAAGAGACAAAACAGTACCATTTATACGCCGCCACAGTATCCTTTTCAGGAAAGAGAATCAATTACAACGCAAACCAATGATAACGATAACGATAAAACTAAAGCTGAAAATAGATCAGAAGAGGATCACTGCCAATCCCCAATTGGAGAACTGACTACTCATTAAAATCAACCAATTCAACACATATAAATAGCGAATGAAAAGACACATAAACTTCTATATATTTGTTTTGCTTGTTGTTGTTGTTGTGATTTTTGTGTTAACATTTTAATACCACTCAGATCCAGTCAATGAATCTGTTTCTTGTTCTGCCAGCACATTCAAGTTGCAGCAATGTTTTCATATGGATGGCCACAAACAAGATTTGTGGCCTTACTATTATGTATATGTATCTGTACTCGCTAAATTATATAACGATCCTTCTCACCTATGAACGCACTACAAATTACAATTAAACAATAAAGTAAACCAAAATGAGTCTGTTATTCATGTGGTTTAGGCCCTTTTTTTGTTTTTTTGATTTGTTACTGCTTTAGATGTTCGAAGTTTCCAATTAATTGCAATCACTTTTATTGTGACTGCGCCAAGAAACTAGACATTTCATCTTCTTATTTACCATCATCTTAGGTGTCTAGTCTCCCTCCCCCCCATCCTAGTTACGATGTATCACATTATTTTCAACCATTATATATGTGTCTAATATTTTGTGGGTTCCATCCTTCATAATATAATCCAAAATCAAGATCAAAGAAAAGAAAAAAAAACATAATAATAATTAAGGAAAATTAAGATTCCAAAAAATCAAGAATCATCCAAAAAAAAAAAAAATAACAATAATACCTTTAGGACATCTGAATTGACTGATATCACGAACCAGGAATGGTTAGTTGAACAAAACTTCAATAGCACCCAGGACTAAGTTCCTATACTCTTTGTATACCTTCTTTCTCTTCTTCACCTCCTTCTCTTTAACGTTTCTCTCTATTTGCACTGCATCAATTAAAGGATACTCAAGAATTTATTCAAAATTTTACTTCTCATTACCACAAGAAATTCAATTTTTATTTAATCATTGAAAATTTCAATAATTATCTATTTCTCTAACTTTTTCCCATCCCTTTTACATAATATCTCACAACATATCATATCATTTACTTCTTATCCTTGTATAGATATCCTATCTATTTAAGCTAAATTTCAATCCTGGAAACGAAATCTTATACATTAAAGATAATAAGTTGTTGGATACTACAACTGAAGTTCTAACTTATACTCCACAACAGACCTGACACACACATACACATACTCATATACATACTCCAAGCATATTTCCATCATCTACATCTAGCAGGCACACAACGCACAAAGAATTGGAAATGTTGATTACTTCAAATCAAGAAAATGTACGTTCTTTGATAAAACCACTGTCAACTACATCTCCTGCTGCAATAGCTGCTGTTCAAATGGTTACTCCAAACAAATTATCTTCACTTTTATTGAAACGAGGTCCATTGGCAATAAGACATATCACTCAAACTTTAAGTGAAGAAATCCCAAGTTTTAAAGATTTATCCTCTTCGAAACAAAGAAGATTGATCATGAGTGTAATGGAATCGGGAGATGAATCAAATAATGTTGTTTTTGAAAAAATTGGTTGGGGTCAATGGAATGCAAAAATTGTAAATGAAAATGAGAATTTTATTGATATTAGAAGTTTAACAAATTTAAATAATGCTAAGATTAAAGATATGATTTCACAGGAATCTCAAAAAAGAAGAAGAAAAAATAATTCAAATCTACAACAACAACAAACTTTCACCGCCTCGAGCAAGAACGTCAGTGTGACACAATTGAAAAATTGTATTAATGAAATTGAAAATTCAAAAAATCCAACAACAATTGTTGAAAAAGAAGAAATTGATGACAACAAGTATAGTCATAATATAAAATTAATTGAACAATCTTCACCAAAGAAACGATTTAAACAGTTGTCATGTGAGAATGGAAAACACTTTAATAATGATAAAGACGAAGATGACGATCGTGTGCAAAATCTTCCTATTGATGAAAATAAATATGACGCAGATGTTGATTTAGGTGACGGTGAACCTGTTGATGATGAAGATTATGAATATGATCGTAATCATAATATAAAAATTCATAGTAGGCCGTTTATTAAAAAAGAATTTGAGCATGAAGAAAATAATGAAATTGAAGATATCGACCTTTATAATATTCAAAATAATTTAGAGTTTATGCCACACGTAAATCCGAATGCTTATTACACGTTCACAAATGTTTCAAGGGTAAGAAAACCAACAATTGTACTTTCAGATTCAAATTTGCTTTCAAAGGATCTAGAAAAGGCATTTTTATTCCAAAGGAAAGTTAAACAATTAGGAAAATATCAGCCTAATAAAAATTTAACAAGAAAAGGCCATAATCGCCAACATAATTCCAACACAATTCCTTCAAATAATAACAATAATACAAATGATAATGACAATATTAATAATGACAATCACAACAACGAAGATAAACCAAAATTCTATACTACTACTTCTGGCACTCAAAAATTATCAAAAAGACGCCTTTCCATATCAAAGGAATCATCAATAAGATCAACATTATATTTTGCAAAAAATAAAAACAAAATTAAAAGTAAAAATAACCAAAGTTGTCTCAATAATGACATTCCAAGATTTCATCAGGTAAGAAAAAATATTGATACTGACATAAATAAATCCTTCCATTCCGAAACAGATGAAGAAGATTGGGCTACGATTGGTGCAATATCATTAAGAAATCCAAAGAAAAATGAGTTAAAACTAATTGCTGATCCAAAAGAAAATGAAGAAGATAGTAATAAAAATAAAAATTCAGTATCATTTGATGAAAATAATGCCGCCTGTTTGCTCCTAAGTTTGAAATCGTGATATATCAAGGTACCTTCAAATCTAATTATTTCGTCTTGATTTGTTTTATCTTTTGCATAATGTCACTGTATTAATCATATTCATATTTTGCATTTACTCTAATTTATTAAACAAAAGCTTAACTGATCAATCAATATTTCCCTTGTTTGTGTCATCTAGTTTCATTCAACAGAAAAAGCATAAATAGAGATTCAAGTTTACTTCAATATGTAGTTCCTTTATAGTCATTCAGTTATCAAACTTTTATCCATATCTTTTAATATTTTAATTTATTAAAATTTATTTTCTCATTCAAGATATCATTTGAGACAGGTGTAAAGATGCATCACAACACATGAGTTCAATTAATTTTCTATTTATCAACTACAACATTTAATCGACTATATCTGCACTATTTATTTCTTCCTCGGTGTTTTCCAAAGACAGATTTTCTAATTGGTTTTGATTATATTCATCTTGTAAATGTTTAAAATCTTCTTCATTTTCCAATAATGCCTTAACACCAATTATATCAGCTTCGTTAAATAATTCTAGGTATGCTTCAGCTTCTTCTATAGGGGTATCCGCAAAGACTTCGTTTATCTTTTCCAAATTTTCGGATTTAATTGCATCTTGCATCTTTTTAGGCAGCTTATTGAATACTTCAACTCTTTTAACCTCTTCTGGGTCAGACGATGAGAAATCTGGTAAATTGATTTCCAATTCCGTAGAATCATCCAATGATTTCAATTGAATAGTCTCTACACCTTCACCATTTTCAGCTTCTTCTTGTTCCATAACCTTAACACGGTTCTTGACATGCTCAAACTTATTTTTAACAGAGTCTAAAAATGAATTTTTACCCATACTATTGTTTGGGTTGAATATAACTCTTTGGAAGAAAACTTTAATAGTTTCTGACATTTGGTCAACAATCAAATTTGGAATTTTCTTCAATGCATACACCTCACGAACATAGCCTAGTAACTCTGACTGATGGATTACTTGATATGTTTTTTTTTCGTCACCTTCCATTTGGTATTCAAATGCCTTCATCATCAACGCATCCTTTTGTTGTTCAGAAATAATTTGCATATGATCCAATAAGAATTGTTCAGATTTTTTATAATCATTTACTTCAATTATTCCAAATTGTTCTGTTTCGGGAGCCAATTTCATGATATCTTCCCCATAATCAATGAATTCTAGTTCGGGTTTAAATTCAGGTAATTTATCGACTTTTCCGACAGCATGAGACTCTGAAATCGATTCTAAAGCAACTGCATTTTTATCATTTGCCTGATCCTCTCCTTTTGTATTCATGAAACCACTGTCAAATCCGGTATGGATATCTTCAGAAGAAATTAATTACTTTTTTTTTATAAAGTCCCGGTATTTTTCAGTAGCATCCTTTGTGACATTTGTGATTTTTTCTCTATGCTTCAAACACAACTGGTTGATAATGCTACCATCCTTTGGATCCTTTCCTTCCTTTTTGGCATCACTTGCTAATTGCTCAAATAAATCTTCAACCATTTCATTATATGATGGAATATTAGGATCAACATTTTCACCTGTCTGTTTTTCATGTTTATCAAAATTGGCATTTAAAAACTTAGAAATATTGTCCAAGTTACCTAATTCACTTACAGGAACTTGAGCCAATAATTTATCCACTCTTTTATTTAGAGAATCATACATACTAACTTGAGTCTCTAAATTTTTTATATCCTGATTTCTCTTCATTCTATTTTCATGAATACTTTGCTGCTTCCATCTAATGAATGAGCGTTTATCGACGTTTGGATGAACCTCGACATCAGAATCATCAGATAATTCAATCTTGTCCCACTTAGAATAATCAATAGCCATATTTAATAGTAATATATATATATAACTGATCCAACCCAAAATTAATTGTCTATTTTCTGCTTTGCCCTAATAATAATAAGACAATAAAAGTTGCCAAAAAAAAATCCACGTAAAACTGTCGTATTTCTTTACAACTCAGTATATGTAAATTAACTGAATCGTGAATCTAATTCGAAAGGTCTGTAGATATTATTCTTAAATAATAATCAATTACAATCCTTTTTATATACTCTATAGCATTAACTTTTAGCTTTTATCTTTTAATATTAGCATTTGTATTTAAATTTGATATATGGATTTAATTTGAAGGGGGAAGAAATTACTAGAAACCTAGGTAATAAAGCTTCGTTTACAATGACAATTATAATGTATTGGTATATGTCCAATTTTGAACTACAGCAACTATATTAATCTATAGTACATGGTATAGGTAGGCCTGAGAAATAAAAACTATTATAGATACAAATTATATTCATAACGATATACACTTTCGATTATTGCTATGGCAGTTGTGACAACAGCTATGATGATTATAGTGATAACAATACTTATAATGCAGATGTCTTGTCCAGTGTAAGCTTTCCTAGTACTTTTACGTTTCCAGGCTCTCTTTAAGTTCTTCACAATCCGTCGTTATTCATGTGATAGGAAGTCAATTTCATTTGAATTAAGACTCTAAAAATGACACTGGTAGAGCTATTTTATTTTAACAGTGGTTTGAGATGGGGGAGGGGAGGGGAGGAAGGAGTTGAATTTTAACGATAAAAGTCTGGTCTTGTAATGTTTAACCCATATTCTGATACAGCTGCGCTTAAGTCGCTTACTGTTAGGACAACCTTACTTTGAGTGTTTTTTTCATTTTGCTGTTGTTGCTGTTGGGTTAATTGTTGTTGCTGCTGTTGTTGTTGAGCGGCTAGTAATTGTCTGGCTCTGGATTGACCATTATTTGCATTACTGACGGATACCGATGATCTTATTCTTGAATATTCGTATGCATCAGTAGTTATATCACTAATGAATTTTTGTGTTGCTAAAGCTAGTAATCTTTTAACCCTTTTATCTGAACAATTGAATCCATTTTTTGTCATATAGTAATCGATTACAGCATCTGGGATAATTGGAACATTTTCATCCATTAGTTCTAAGATTTCACTCAGAGTTTTATCCTTTCTTGTGAATTCTGGTAGTTCGAATAATTTTTTATCGTCTTCGATTTTTTTATTATCTTTATCGTTGTTATTGGTAGCAGATTTTGAAGTAGTAGTGGAATCGTTATTATTCTTTTCATTAAAATCACCATTTGAATCTGAGACTCGTTTATCTTCTTTGGATGTAAATAACCCGTTATCTATTTGACCTTCTTCGTTATCATTAAATTCATCATCTACTTCTACATCCATTTCTTGGTCAAAATCATTTTCTGGTTTTTCGTTCAATCCAATTTCCTGACTCATTTTATGTGTAGCTGAAAGTTTATATGTATATGTATATGTATATGTATGTGTATTTATATGGATATGAAATACCAGTAAGTATGTTTACGATATTTCCCAGGATATATCAGGATATTCTTGATATAAGATTAGTCTACTATTGATTGATGCCATTATTAGTTAAACGGAACTCTATTTACTTTATTCAATTGTGAATACATAAATTTCAAAAATTTCAATAAAAAAAAAAGACGAAGAAGGCAAGATTGAAATTTGTAAAGTGATCCGGGTAAATATAAATATGTGTAGTATGCCGGATATTCCAATATATACCAATACTTATTATACTTTATAAGAATAAAATAAAAGATCCTAACTACAGAAACCCATAAGTATAGTATTAGGATATAGTGTTGGATAACTAATTGTTTTCCAATTGACCCTTCCATTTGAACAGATTTATTTCCTGGACAGACAAAAATAAATAAATTAACATCGATGCAAAGTGGAACAATATAACAAGAATAATTATTAAGTGTCTGCTATTTATATGAAGCGAATGATGTAAATTTGACTTGTCTTAAATCTATTCAATATATATTATTCAGTTCCAATTGTGTATATTTAATGCAAACATAAATAGAATCAATTTAGGTGGTCTTGATGCAATTACAGCGTATCTAGAAAGACAGGACAAGAAGTAGTGCAGAAATTCAAATAATTAGCCGCGGACCTTTTTTACGACTGATTGTTCTCTCATTGTTTTTATTCTACTTTCTTTATTAGTATATATATATATATGTGTGTGTGAGGGGGGGGGGGGGGGGGGGGGCTGGAAGGATTTACAGAAAGAAGATATCATCGATCTTTTAATAATATCTGTAAAAGTGGAGTAAAAGTAATAATAAATGACGTTTCCATTCATTTTATTACTGTTCGATGTTTGATCACACCATAAATATTAGAAATTGGTGGGGTAAATCAATTATGAATTATCAATTGAGACAATGTAATTTACTAAAATTAATTAATGCACATAGGTTAAGGGAATTATATAATTTGTATATAAAGGGAATCAAATTACAGGAATAAACAAACAAAAAAAATAGAGAATTATGTTATCTTCTCTTGATGAAAAAGAAGTTAAAATTAAAATTAAAACTGCTTAAGATATTATTGGATATCTTTCACTTCTCTCTCTTTCTCTTCTTTACAATTTATTCGTCTCTCTTTTATATGTTCTTGCTTTCTAATACCACATTTGGAATTTCAGAAACACTGCTGTTATATATATATATATAACATGTCTTGCATCTCTGGCAGTATATGACTGTGGTATTCAGCATTTGAATAAAACTTCAGTTTGGATGCCTGTAGTGTTATGGTTTACCCTGCCTTGTAATTTTTTGAATTGTACTATAAAAGACTTAACTATGCACTACAATATACAATCAGAACTTTATTTACAGAGAATGGCACGCAGAAGGAAGAGAAGTGTTAATTTTTTTCTTTTTACTAGTTAGTTTGATTTAGTTCGTTAGCTATATTGTATTCGCTCCGTTTCGTCATTTTAGATTTATTTATCTATCTATCTATCATTCTTCGATTGATTTTTAATATTTAATACTTGTTTTTAAAGGGGAAAGAAAATTTACATGTATATATACTTACACACACACATATATATATATATATATATATATATATATATAACTTAGGATTTTTTTTAAGTAGACAATTGAGAAACTACAAAAGCACCAAGTAATCAATTAATCAGTCAATTTTCATCAATTGTTGATATACATTATGGAAGACCCTTTTAGTATTAATGAAAATGATTTATTGGATTTTTACGATTTAAAAACTTTAAATCCAATTGATTCATGGAATGATGATTCAACAAAATTAATTGACTTGAGTAAATGGCAAACTCAAATTCCAATGTCGGATAATTCATACGAAATACTAAAGGATTTATTGACCCAACAACAAACTTGGAAAGATGAACATTTAAAATTAATCAATAAGGATTTAATATTAGATCCACTAAATAATGAAAAAATTGTTCCAATTTTAAATTCTTTAAGCGTATCACAAGATCTTCAACCACAATTTTTAATTAATAATAAGAAATTCAATGTTATAAATTTTTTGAAAACTATTCATAATAAAGATTCTTTCGATGATTTGTCAAGTTCTTTAGATTATTTAGATATGACTTTACAAAATCAATCTGACGAATTAAAGATTTTAGTACAAGATAATTTTACAAAATATGTTAAAGTTAAAAATAGATTGGACCAAATTTACGAAAACTTTGCAAGTTCAAGCTCAACTTCAAATTCAAATAAAAATAATGATTTTAATAATAGAATTAATATTGAACATTTAAGTGAAAAAATTGATGATCAAGTAAAATTTACCAACTTGAAATTAAAACCATTATTAGATCGTTCAACAAAAATTTCAAATTATCAATTAACCAAAACTTTTATTGAAGAAAATAAAGAATTTATAAATTCAACAAAAATTTTAAGAAACTATTTGCATAAGAAGGATTATAAAAATTTAATGATAGAATATTCCAAGATATTAAATAATTACAATGAAATTTGTTTATTATATAAAAATAATGATATTGAATTACCTTTAGTAATATCAAAAATTTGGGACGGTGTCTTAAATATAATGGATACTTATCGAAAACAGATTTGGAATAATTTAATAGATATCGAAAATAATAGTCAAGACACCTTCTTACCTTTGATTTCAAAATTGTTAGATCTAGATTTGAAAGAACAAAACCCTATTATACAATGGATCTTAACTAGATTAGAGAATTTTGAAGATAAATTTAACAATATTTCAAATGAAATGAAATCGAAAATTATTAAAAGTCAAAAAACAATCCTATCAAATTGTAATATAAATGGAACAGAAAATGTAGAATTAAATCATTACCTATCAATTAACAAAGCTGTCCGTTTTAGAAACGTTACTTCTGATGGGTTCAATGGTACATCTTACAATAATAGAATGAGTACCTTAAATTCAAGCTCGACAAATAATTACACTATCGGTGAAGAATCTACTAATGTAGAAGATAGAGGTTCAAATACGACAGCAATTATGTCGTTCCAAGGGTTAACTGACTCCTCGATTATCGTAGAAATGTGGATGTTATTATTAAGATATAGCAGTTTATTAGAAGAAACTAGTAAACAATTTGTCGAGTTCTGGGAGCATGTTGAAAAATTCTTAGATGGGACATATCAAAATTCTTTATTAAATGATAAAAAAAAGGAAAACATCTTAGTCGGAGAATTATACACGATCGATGATTATCGTAACATTTTAGTTTTGGAAACCAAACAGGTTAATGATATAAGGAAAAGAGGTCAATCGATAGTCGAGTTAATTTCAAATAAATTAATGACATTATTCCAATCTTCTCATTTTAACTTATTTAATGATGAAGACTCGGAAAATATTCAAATTACAAAAGTCGAAAATAATTCAAATTCTAGTGTAACAGATTTCGGGTTTATACCACCAAATGCAAACTGTCTAAGTTGTTTAAGATATTTACCAAGAGTCGTAGAACCAATTTTGGTCTTCACAACCGAAATAGCCCAATTAGGTATTACATCTAGGTCAATTGATGTTTTAAGAGAAGTTGTATCAGTGGTGCTGGAACGTTCAGTTAGCGCAATTTCAGCAACAAAATTAAGAGATTTGGCTGATTTTTACAAATTAGAGGATTGGCAAGCATATGAAACTGTTGCCACTAATGTCAATGGACATAAAATCGAATATTGCGTAACACAGTTCCCTGAAATAATCAGGGTCTTCCAAGAATTAAGTATCCAGACAATTAGGGATTTGTTATTCTCTTTCGAAAAGTTACCTGTATTAAATGGTATTTCAATTATTAATTATCCTTCAAAGCAATTGTTGACAAATATTGAATCGCAACAAATTGTGTCGATGGAATCTGTATTGGAAGCTATTTTGAAAAATGCAGCCAAGGACAAGGATAATCCAAGAAATGCACATACTACATTAACTTTGACCAATTTGCAATATATCAGGGAGATCACATTCCCACAAAGTTTGCAATATTTTGATGAAGCCTTTGAATGGAATTTGAAAGACAGAAATCTAAGCGTTTTCAATTTATTAGGTAAAATGGAACAATCAATCTTCGGTAATTATTTAAGTGATTTAAAAATCAATTTAAGAGATATTTTAGAAGAAAAATTCAGAGAAATCAGTTGGGCTACATATTCATCCAATTCATTTAGAGTTAGTGATTATATTATTGAAGGTTTGATGGTTTTGGTTACAGTTCACAGTGAATGTTTCAGAATTGGGCCTCAATTGATCAATAAGATTTTAAAAGAGAGTCAAATTTTTATCGCAAAATATCTATTTGAATCTTTCAAGCCATATATTGGTAATGTATCATCTGATGGGTTATTGCAAATTACAGTTGATTTACAATTTTTCCAATTTGTATTAGGTGAATTATTGGAAAAAGATACAAAGATACCGCTAACTGCATGTTTACAAAATTGTTTCCAAAATAATACAGAAAAAATGCAAAGGTGTATTAAAGAAATTGAACCAATTGTTCAATCAAATATAACAAGAACATCTATTCAATNTGCGGCATTCAAGTGAAGAATTATTCTCCACTTATCTCTTCTATTATCTCACACTTTGTAATTAATGATGTAATTATCTATACATATTTATATATATAGCGCATTCAAACAATCATTCATATACCAGTTCCAAGGTTTAATTATATTGCAAGCTTTTGATGTACAAAGGTGTTTTTTCATATCTATAATATCTGTCCATTACTTAAGAAAAGTTAAAAATAAGTATGCATGCGAATATATCTACCTGCCCATCCGTGAGATTGAAGAAAATATTAATTTAATGTAGAGGGAAAAAAAAATTAAAATAAACGCTTTTAAAATTGAAAAGTTGTGGAGCTTTTTCTGTTAATAATGGAAGAAAGTTAGATCTGATATTTGAGACTAATGGATTCTTATTTCAACGATTAAAAGATCATTACAATATTCATAGACTACGTGAGAAGGTCATTCTGTGTGGTGGTAATTTTTCCCAATGATTGAACATCCTAGAATTGCTAATGGCTGGTTTAGAGAATTAAGCGATGACCATTTCCCCGGTCAAGCATTAATGTTAAAAGTTGAAGAGGTACTACATCATTCAAAGAGTGAATTCCAAGATATTTTATTATTTAAGAGTGCTGAATATGGTAACGTATTAGTATTAGATGGGATTATTCAATGTACCGAGCGAGATGAATTTGCCTATCAAGAAATGATCTCACATGTACCGTTATATTCTCATAAGAATCCCAAGAAAATTTTAGTTATTGGTGGTGGAGATGGTGGTGTAATAAGAGAAGTTGTTAAACACTCATGTGTTGAATCTGTAACTTTAGTAGAGATTGATAGAACAGTAATTGAATTATCTGAAAAATATTTACCAAAAATGTCATCAGCGTTTAATCATCCAAAAGTTGATGTAAAATTATGCGATGGCTTTAAATTTTTAAAAGAAACGGCTGGTTTAAATAGTGTTGAAAAATATGATGTTATTATTACAGACTCATCAGATCCTGATGGGCCAGCAGAAGCATTTTTCCAAAAAGAATACTTTCAATTGATTTTCAATGCGTTGAAAAAAGATGGTATTATGATTGCACAAGCATCAGAAAATATTTGGTTGGATTTAAATTATCTAAAGAATTTAATGAAAACGAGTAGATCGATTTTTAAAAACACGCAGTATTGTTATACAATGGTTCCTACTTATACTTCTGGACAATTAGGATTAATTGTTTGTAGTAAAGATGAAACAATTGATATCACAGTACCACAACGTAAACCAGATATAAAAGAACAAGGTTTATTAAGATATTATAATCCTGATATACATTCAGCATCCTTTGTTTTACCGACATGGGCTAATACTATTATTAATGTAGAGTAGTTGTAGTAACAATAACAATATTAATACAAAAATTTATATAAAAGATATGGATGGACATTAAATCATTAATTTTGATAGTTATCAATTTAATTTAGTTTAATTTAATTTAGTTTAGTTTAGTTTAATTTAATTTAATTTAATTTAACTGAAAATATCATCAATAGCGGACTTTGGTTTTGATTTTTTCTTTTTTTTGGATTTATTAGACATTCTTCCATCTTTAGTATTAGAATTAGAAGTTTTATTAATATTTAATAAATTAATATCATCAATTGATAAAATTGGATAATCCTTTGTTATTTCCATTAATTTATTTCCATTATCTGACATATCTTTAAGATTTTCACCTAATTCTTCATTGGTTATAGACTCTAACAATTTTTCTGTTTCTTTATATTTCATATCATTAAAATTATCATTTCTACTGTTTGTAATAATAGCTTTACAACCATATTTAATAAAATTATCCTTAAATAATTCCAAAATATCAATGTAGCAGTTATAAATTCTGCTTAGTAAACCTATTAGAACTACACCCAATGTCACGAACTGGCCCAATGCAATAATACCATTAAAATCATAATATATTTTATTAATTTGTTTATTAATTAAATTCTCGATTAAATTATACAGTTTAAACCAATTTTTGGATCCTTTAATTTTCTTATCCTGTAGAATTTCTATAACTTGTCCACAGCTTCTTTTCAATATGTTGAATCTTTTCCACCATATTGCAACGTGGTGTTGATTTTTATTTCTATGATATAATAGATGTAATATCCGATATTCTTGATGCAATTTTAAATATATTTTACGATGGCTGTAATCATCATTACCATCATTTTTATGTTTTTTGTTACTATTGTTAACAATATCACCTTCTATCATAGTACACTCGATCAGAAACTTGTCAATATATAACGATTTACCATTACTTAGCCTTTTTCTCCAATTTAATCTTTAATTTAGCTTTGCAATTATCATTTCATCTCTTTATCCTTTTAGGTAATTTCTCAAATATTAACTACTATTATCAATTCTAACACTTTCTTGAGTGTTTTTTTTCCGCTTAGCATAAGAAAAAGAACTTCAAGCATTCAATCAATATTCACTACTGCAGCTTTTTTACTAGAATTTGTTAACACAAAAAGTGGTATTAATAGTTAAATTAATATTAATTTAAAACCAAAGATATTATTCAAAGCTAAAATGATCTGCTTTTGATTTGGTAATAATTACTTGACAAGAGTAAATTAAATTGGAGGTTATCATTCCTATGAATAAGAGGCTGATTCAAAAGATTAATTTGTATTTTTGTGTTATTTTTTTTTGAAAAGCATAGAAAGATAAATCAAAACATTTGTACCTGTGCATTACATTCTTCGAGATTCCTGTTTCCATTCAAGTTAATTTAATTTACAAATCTGGATTGTAATATTATAACGGTATTAGGTTCGTAGCTCTAAATAATGTTTTGAATATCATCGCAGAAATTATTTTAAATATATTTATTAAAAATTGCCTAATTTAATTTATAAATTGAGTATCCTAGAAAGGAAAATTTAAGATCTGCCAGTTACAATCTTATATTAATCAATTAATTAATCGATTATTGTCATTTCCACCAGCACTAAATAGAAGATTATAAACACTTTTAATAATTAATAAGAAAACCCCAAGGAAAGTCCATTAAATTGAGAAAAGGATCTTCACATTTGAAATTAAATTACTTTTCTTTACATGTCTATACACAAAATTAAAGTAAAGTAATTTAAGTGCCGTATTTTGTTTGTGTGACCATCACTACTCGCCCCCTCCCCACTACCACGGTTCTGATTTCTAAGTTAAATTTAAAACCAATTTCCAATTTCTAATTTCTAATTCTACTATAATTTGTTTTGTTTTTGAGGTTGTACAATAATCATGAATTACAATAATAGACCTATCCCAAAAATTACTATTGAGAATATAGATTTAAGTAACCCACCTCCTTATTCCGAGACAGATCCAAATACCGACCGTAATAACAATAATACTCAAGAATCACAATCACAACTTCCGCCGAGGATACCACAAAGACCCCACAGAAGTATATCCCGACAAAGTCGTACACCCCATAGAAGCAATAGTTTTGCTTCAATTCATTCAAGTCCGGCAACCCCAATTTCAAGAAATAACTCTCTATACTCAAGAAAACCTCCTTTACCTCCAAGATCCCCTTCACTTCGAAGTTATAATTCTAATAATGATCAATTTTTAGAACAAGAGAATCCACCTACTCTGCCGAAAAGACCCTCAAGTAGAGGATCATATAAAATGCAAGATGTTCTGAACAGTAATAATTATAATCAATTTTGTTCTGCTCAACAAGAATTTCAGTCTGGACCCAAACTTCCTAAAAGACCACCTTGTTTAATAAAAAGAAAAATGGTAGAAAGTGAAGAAATTACTGATACCGTTAATATTGAAACCGTCGACAATGTCGATTCTTATAAATCTGAACCAATTGAAACTGAAACTTTAGAAATTATTTCCGATGATTCTGCCGCTCAAAGTCCAGAAGCCGTGTCACAAGAACAGCCTATTGATGAAAAAGCAGAATGTGAACCAGAACCAGCACCTGTTGCAGAATTGCAACCAGGTACTGAAACATTAGATGAAACTGAAAAAATAATAGAAATGATGGAAACTTTTGAAATTGAGCAAGATATTTTCCAACAAACTTTACCAATTGGCCCACCTCCAGCAATTTTTCCACATACTGTACATCCAGTTAGTCCACCAATTATTACTCCATCCGGTTTGCCAATTGAAACAAATAAATTTTATGGAAATTTATTGTTAGCATCTCAAACTTTACCAACATGGACACATCCTTATTCTGTTTGGGTTGCAAAAGATCCTTCTCAATTCGGTTTGGCTGTCTCTTATGTTCCATCTTCTCAAAAAGTGTTCGCACCAGGCGTACCACCTGAATTCTATTTTAGTCCAGTTGGTATTAAATCTCTTGTTTTTGGTGCTACCGAATTTTCTACAGCAGCTGATATGACATTAGTATTGAAAAATCCAAAGCATATGTCAGTGCAATTACAAATTCAAAAATCCAGTACCTCATATTTTGTAGCTCCACTGGTCCAAGGTATGGGTTTTGTTACCGCGGTATATTCTAATATGACCCCTGTTGTTACTTCAGGTGTCGGTTTCGTTAGTTTGACCAAACTAACTTCAGTGAAACCTTTTCAACAAAAGTATTCGGTTTTGTTGCAAAACCAAGTAATCTGGACCTTGTACTTAACTGTAGAATCAGGGCAAACAGTTAATTTGACTTTGACTGACCCTAATACCATCAAAGCCAATGCTAAATTATCCAAGGCAATTATTCAAATTGTTAGAAGTACCGAAAATTCAATCGATACTGCCGCAGGTTGTTATTCTACAGACTGTGAATTGTCTGGTTATACCACAGGAACCATCGGTAAATATATTTTCAAGTATTCCACAAATGGATCCTCTCTAAGTGGTGCGAGTCTTCACTATGCCTTACCTCATCATGTTCAAACCTTCGCACCAACAATGGGGCCATTTAGAATCAATTCAAAATTGGATTCCACAACCAAAGGTGTCATGACTGGATATATAATAAATAAATTTGAAATGACAGTGACAATCCCTACAGCCTTAGGTTTTGCTCCATTTACTACTATTCCGGGTAAAGCATTCCCTAACTATACTACTGCTGAACTAGCTGCTATTCGTACAGCCGCCCAAGCAGATGTTCTTGGAGACGTTGTAACAGAATCAAATGTTAATTCAATGTATTTTGCTGGTAAGATTTTGGCTAAATATGCATGGGTTCTATATGTTTGTCAATACATTTTGAAAGATAGTACACTGGTTGCCACATTGATGCCAAAATTGAAAGCAGCATTTAATACATTTACCTCTAATACCCAAATTTTACCTTTGACTTATGATACTACTTGGAAAGGTATTGTTTCTTCTGGTGACTCATCGCAAGACTTCGGTAATTCATACTACAACGACCATCATTTCCACTATGGTTACCATGTTCTAGCAGCCGCTATTTTAGGTAAAGTTGACAATGATGCTGGTTCAAAGAATTGGATACCACAGAATAGAGCTTGGGTTGAAAGTTTAATTAGAGATTATGCTAATCCAAATGACAATGATCAATATTTCCCAGTCTTCAGATCATTTGATTGGTATCACGGTCATTCTTGGGCAAAAGGTTTATTCGTTAGCGGTGACGGTAAAGATGAAGAGTCTAGTTCTGAAGATGTTAATTCCGTATACGCTTTGAAATTGTGGGGTTTGGTTACTGGCGATGAATACATGGTTTCTAGAGCCAATCTGCAATTGGGTATAATGAGAGTTAGTTTGAACAATTATTTCCTATATGCTGATAGTAATCAAACTGTTCCACCAATTTTCAAACCAAACAGAGTAAGTGGTATTTTGTTTGAAAACAAAGTTGATCATACAACTTACTTTGGTACCCTAATTCAATATATACAAATGATCCATGCAATTCCTATTACACCATCCTCATCTTTCATAAGAACTCCAGATTTTGTAAGAGAAGAATACAATCAATTGTTAGCACCTATTGTTAATACTGTAGTTGATGGATGGAGAGGTGTTATTATGTTGAACGTAGCATTGTATGATCCAGCATCTTCTTATGCGTTCTTTACCTCTCCTGGTTTCCTACCCGCTTACTTGGATCCAGGTCAAAGTTTGACCTGGTCTCTGGCATACTCTGCAGCTTTTAATTGATTTTGTAAGAGATCACAAAAGTTGTATTGCGTTTAATTAATAGCTATTATTGCTAATTGAATACGTTCATATCTTTTGGTTATTTTGTACTAATTATAATATTTTAAATAGTAACTAGGTAACTAATGTATTTATGTATTGATGATGAAATTGTTTAATTAAATTAATTGATTTTGGTAGAACATATTAAAAATACATTGTGTTGTTACTAAGTTCAGTGATTGGTATCAAAAAATTACTCCGCGACGGGGAATTGAACCCCGATCTGGCACGCGACAAGCGCCCATTCTGACCATTAAACTATCGCGGAATACGATTTGTGATTATTGCTCAAATATAGAGACTACTACTCGCAACCATCCACAAATAAAATAATTATACTATCACAATTACCCTAATGTCATCCGAGATACAACTGCAGATGCTGATTTTCATTTGCCAAACAATGATTGCAACCAAGAATATAAAAATGCACAATTATTACCTCTTTTGTTAAATATAACACAATATCTGTAGAGAATTATGTTGTGGTTTTTCTACCGAATCATTCATAGTAATAGATTCTTTATTTATTTCCAAGGACATTCTTAATAAGTTGATATTGATCCGGTGTATTAAAGTATATAATATACACATGGGAATATAATTAACATGACAAGTGTCAATTAAGATCTTGTCATTTCTTATATAAAGTGTTGGAAAAGTTTTAACGTCAGAAATAACACTTTCGTGTAAAGTAACATTTCTTTATCCTATATGAATAATGTCGTAATACGTATATATCACGTGTTACCTCATAATTCTGACACACCTCCGTAAAGACATGTTTTTACGATCTTCTTAACTGATCATCAACATCTTCTTCTTGTCCTTGGATTTTTATTCTCCTAGCTCAGTTATACGAAGAATGTCTCCTGGGTGTAACTTATTTTCCGAGCATTCAAACAATTTCTTGAATTGAATTTGCGTTACTGTTTTTTGTTAAAATGTCAGTAACATTAAATAAACCAG